>NC_142410.1:2367243-2599743 GCF_059441095.1 Idiotropiscis lumnitzeri
GTCCACTGACATCTTCCATTTCCTTGTTTTCTTAATCAGGTGGAGGATTATTCAAGAAGGAAAGAGATGGGTGTGGAGGAGAGTGAGAAGTGGCTTGCTCCCATCCTTGGTTACGACAGTGAGGTGTAGAACTGCATCACACCGCCAATGAAAGACTTGAACATATTACTGTAGTCTTGTTTTGTGTGCACAGGTGTCCACCATTAATGTCATTTGCGATCGGAGCCATGCACCATGTGAATATGTTTGACAGTGTTATTCAAAAAGGTACATAGTAGTAAGGCATGAAATGCAAATGAGGTGTTATGGGTTAATTTAGCATTTTTAATATAACTCATGCATCAGTGGACAATCTCAGTTTGACTGACTCTTGGACTTGCTTGCATGGTTTTTCCATTTGATAAATTAAGGGCTATAAATTGGACTTGACAAGATAAACCTGTGGTTTCAGTATGGTGCTGTTGAACAAAAAAATATATTTTTATGGCACTGTTTTTTTTTAATCAATAAACGTTTTAGTATATGATGTGTCTTTTTGAATCTCAACACCACCTGTTTTATAGCTCTTTGTACTTTTTTTTTTATTACAAACAACAAACTACTGAAGAGGACAAGGAACATGACATCCGAGCTATAAAATATGAACAAAAATAACACTATCCACAAAAAAACACTCAACAAATTGTAGTCCACTAATGTATCAACTCTTTATGTTTGACACCTTGTAAAATAAAGTTCCAAAGTAGATATGTTGGTCCATTTCTTCTTTGTCCAGGAAGCCAAAACAATTTGAAATGTAGACTCATCAGACCACTGTATGCTCAACCGCTTTGCTTCTGTTCGTCTCAAATTCGCTCGGTAATTTTGTCAAGACATAGTTTTCTTTTTGCCAGTAAGTTTTAACTTGAATGTTCAATCATGCTCATCAGTGGCATTTAAAAAAAAATCCTAATTACGATTGCATTTCCTGTTGAATGTTTCTAACTTAACTTAGTCACTCCTAGCCCAGTTAAAATGGATCTTTGACGTCTATAAGTGCCAATGGCAGTGAATGAGTTCATATTGCAGACAGAATGTCACCATATGAATGGGCAATGCTTTAAACATTTCTGGCGGAAAGGCCAGCTTGCATAGTTACCGTTGTTAAAATTTTACAACGCACTGGGACAGCATCCGACTGAAAAATAACCTATGTCGTTAATTGTGTTATTACCTGATGTTGTCTTTGAGTATATGGAATAGTTTGGTGGTAGCACACCCGTCCCCATGGGTCAGACCATAAGAGGCCGTGCCCAACCATGCCAAGGCTTGTGCAACCCCCAACCCCCCTTTTGGTGTCATGAAATATCAATGCTGTTATTTATCACTTATATATTAACATATAAGGAATCAATGGTGTTGTTTTGTTTGATTGATGGTCAGTCTTTGCTGCAACAGCCACATGAAAATAATGTGAGATGCTCGGTGTCAATATTTGTTTTGTTGATTTAGGTTTTTGCCTTGTGTTCCTGTGTCTTCTGTCTTGTCATGTTTATTCTGTCCACCTGTGTTTGTTTACCCAAACTAGTGTTAACCAATCAGCTCCCTTCAATCCTTTGCGTCTTGTCCTGGTGTGCCTCTGTCTCGTTAATTTGTATTTAATCACCTGTTTGCTTTCAGTTCGCATGAATGAGTGAGAGGGAGATCTCGACATGGTTTGATGTTGTACCGACATGGTCACGGGGAGGTCACGGTCGAACCCACAACCTTCGAGTGGCCTTGATGATGACACCTTAAAACTTGAGAATGCAACAAAGTCGCCTTCTTTCAAGACCACCCGGGACGCCTTCATTAAGATAAGATAAGATAAGATAAGATGTCCTTTATTAGTCCCACAATGGGGAAATTTGAGGTGTTACAGCAGCAAAGATATAGATCACACAGAGTCGGCGGCGTAATGTAGCCGTTAATGTATAACATTAGCAGCAGACATTCATAAAAAGCATGCACATATACACAGTATAAACGTATCTAAGTGTAAGGAAACACTCCTAATGCCTGTCCATTATACAGAGGGGGAAACGCTGTAATGATAAAAACTACTGAATGATTGAAAATACTGCAATGATAAAAATATTGCAATGATAAAGTACTGTAATGGTAAGAGTACTGAAATGATAGAAAAGTACTGCATGATAGAAAATACTGCAATGATAAAAGTACTGTAATGGTAAAAAGTACTGCAATGATAAAATATACTGCAATGGTAAAAGTACTGTAATAGTAAAAGTACTGCAACGATAGAAAAATACTGCAATGATGAAAGTACTGCAATGGTAAAAGTACTGCAATGGTAAAAGTACTGTAATAGTAAAAGTACCGCAATGATAGGAAATACTGCAATGATAAAAGTACTGTAATAGTGAACGTCCTGCAATGGTACCAAGCATTGCCGACAGAGGGCGCCAAACAATTTGCCTCCCCCCTACCTGTGCAGCTCCTCCCATCGTGTGCGCGCACACCAATGAAGCGAGTCCCAATCGTTTTCGCTCTGTGACCGTTCCGACACGTCCAGGCGCGCGCACACCCACACTAAGCCACAATAACTTCCCACAAGCTGCGGCAAGCTCGCGCCTGCCCAAGCGAGAGCAAACCATGGCTGACGGAGAAGGCGAGGATGAAATTCAGTTTCTGCGAACTGTAAGTCGTTTCGATGGTGCCGAGGATAAATCTGCGTGCGTGACGTGACACTTTGATGGTGGGCGTGTGCGTGCGTGCGGGAAGGGCAGCCAGTTTACCGCATTAAGGATGACACATGTCATTTGGCAGCGAGCGTGCTTCACGCGCACATAGGATGGATGGCAGGTGGGGGAACGGCGGGGGAATTTGTCAGCAGTGCGCATCGTCAAGGCGAATCGAGCTGGATTTTCTGGGCTCGTGTGTTGGTTGGACTGGGGGGAGCGCAGTGCGGTATAGACAGTCAAGTCTACATAACGCTTGCTGCTGCAGCCGGTCACTTGGCTACTCAGCTGATTGCTTTTCATATAGTGCTGCGTGTCGTAATAAACTTGCATTGAGAAGAGACAATACTGATAAAAATCCAGAGCTTTCCACTTTTTAGATTGAGGTTATTATTTCAATTTATTTGAGCAGTATGTCCTGATTATTGTTTATTTTCCAAATCATGTATAGGAAACCTATACACATATTTACTAGAAATGTGTTTTAAATATAAAAAACGAACTAAACATTGAAAACTATATATACAGTTACTATCATATACTACCTCACTATGCTTAAAAAATCTACATTCAATATAAAACAACAGTATTCCTGAAGCAGAAAACACAAGACACTATCAACAAAGTAAGGCAACAACAGTTGAGATTAATTGCAATGTATCATTTTTTTTAAATAATTAAAATTGCGAGGAGAATAGTAAAAGAAAACCTATCACTCTCTTAAATGTGACTTACTGATGCCAGAGCTTTGATTATGCAATCAGTGCAGAGCAACACATTTGAACTCAAACATTAAATCAGGTATATAGTTGGTATGAAAAAATAGTTTTACCTTTTTGGTCTGGTTCATACTTTTCAAATCTGTCCTGAAGGCCCCCTAAAATATGCTTAAGAACACTACTGTATAGAGAAAAAAAAGATGCATCAGACAAGAATTGGCACTATTAAATTAGGCCTCTTTTAGATTGCTGACTTAAGCGCTGTGACCTTTTTCTTGGCTCTGCATCATCCTATCATTTTGCACCCTTGCACAAATAACTCGTTGAAACCAGTTAAGACCGTGAAATCACACATTGTCACTCCGGCTAGTTACGTTCACAATCACATAGTTTTTAATGGACCCAAACGAGTCTCTGTTTAGTTGCTTACTTTTTGGTCTTCAACTTAAAATGTAATGTTGTGAAGTTTACACATCTTACCTGTCTGTGTGCGTCTCCTCCCTGCGTCCTTGTTTCGGAGGGGTTTTGTGTGTCCCATTGATGCAATGACAGGGGTCAGTCAAAGAGACCAGTCAAAGCACAGCTCAGCACACCGTTTGATGATTTAGTACAATATGTTCTCTCTCTCAAATGTTCTCCCTCACACAGATGTGGCTCACTGACTGTCTCCTCTTAGCCAGTCCTGGAGTTGGGGCTTGATGGTGGCCGGCTAACAAAATCTCCTTCCCATTGGCTCCCCACCTGTGCGAGAAGCGAAGTGGGTCAGGTGCTGATTGAACTGGATGATGGCCAAAAGTGGCACCCTTGGCAAACTGATCTGCTTGCTGATGATGTGGTTCTATTGTTGTCATCAAGCTGCAATCTTCAACTCTCCCAGAGCAATTTACTGCTGAGTGTGAAGAGGTTGAAAATCAGAACCTCCAAATCTGAGGCCCTACTCTTTGGTCGGAATAGGATTGAGTGCACGCTCAACGTCAGAATGAGATCCTGGCTCAAGCAAAGTACAAGTACTTTAAATATATTGAGACTTGTCTATGAGTGACATAATACTAGAGCAGGTGATTGACTGGCGGGTTGGCGTGGCTTTTGCAACAATGTAGATTTGTCATCAGTTTGTCGTGGTGATTGGCGGTCGAGCGACATTCCCACCCTCACCTATGGTCAGGAACTGCGTGACATGACTGAGTGAACAAGGTCACGGATACGTGTGGCCAAATATAGTGGCCTCCGCTGTGTATCTTGGCTCTCCCTTAAAAGATTGGGTGAGAAACGCGGTCATCCGGTTGGCACTTAGAGGAGGGCTGCTGGTGCTCCACATGGAGAGGTGGCAGATGAGGTGGTTCGGGAATCTGGTCAGGATGTCCCCTGGAAAACTCCCGTTTGAGGTGTTCTGGGCAAGTCCCGCTGGAAGATGCCCTCGGGGACAATCCTGGACATGCTGGAGAGACAATATCTCCTGGCTGTCCTGAACACGTTGTGATTACCCCGGATGAGCTGGATGAAGTGGCTGGTGAAAAAGAAAGTCTGGGCTTTGCTGCTAAAGCTGGTGTCCCCGTGATCTGACCCCCGGGTAAGTGAAAGAAATGGTTGGATTGATAGTCTTTGTGGGTTTTGTAGTGAGCGAGGAAGTTTGAGTGCTTTGAGTACCTCAAAGGTAGAAAACCACTGACTAAGCGTGTCCATTACTATACTCGAGTCTCTTTACTTTTGTATTTGCCGTCTTCCATTCTGCCATCCTCTTTCTCACGATTCTGTCGAAAACATGCTTGAATCCAAACGTAACACGCTTCGAAGCTCCCTCCATATTACTAATTTTCACCAGGTGACCTTTGCACTGAGCATCATAGCATCTGTTGACATGTTGAGGTTAAGGTAATCTTAGATGTTTCGCCTCTCATCTGAGCAGGTTTGCATCATTTCATAAGCAGAGACATGTACATACATCTCTTCAGTTCCAATGGCCACACCTTATCAGATTCATATTATGGTACTTAAAGGGGAAGTCAAGTAAAAAATGTTCTTAACAATAATAAGTTCTATGCACCCTCATTAATCAAAACACGGTATTCTGATTAATATTGCGTGTGTGGAATCTTAATTGTGCCTTAAATTCCACCCGTCCGTGTCCATCTCAGAGGATAGCCATTTTTGTCACTCGCTGTCGATGAAATGAATGCAAAAATAACCCAAAAGCATGATTCACAGGTTGAAAAAAAAAGGAAATAGATTTGAGTAGTCTCCTGTGGTATGAACTTAGTAATAACAACAACAAACCCTTAAAATTGATTCATTAAAAAAAAGGATAACTTTTATTAATCTTGTGAATGAATCTGGAGTTTTTATCTTTTCATAAGTTTAAAAAAACCTGAATAATTCACTACATTATTTAAGATTGAATCGGTTACTTTCACCCATCCTCACGCATGGAAAATAAAATTGTGGAGGGGAATAAAGAGTCAGCAACTAGCACAAATAAGATGCAAAAAATGGCTCTCAGGGGTAAAGATGAAAAAAAAAACATTTTGCAAATGGTATTAAAGCACGATGGGGGTTTCCTCACCTTGCTTATTTTGTGATTGATTCCCATTTTGGAATATTTCATATCAAAATATTTTATAAAATAATTGGAAGAAAAAAGTATTTGTATAAATGTTAAATTGAAAACCCCACTGCAGGTTTTGTGAGGAGCACCTGTTGCTGCATTTGTTTTACTTCTGCCAATATGTTGCCATGTTTTGAAGGACTGTAAAACTTTGGTTAAAGAAGATTGGAGTTATCATTTATATCATGCCTATTACGCTCAGTATTTTTGAAAGGAATTGTACGCCTTCTTTGGAACACTATATTATTGCTGGGAAAAATGCTCATCTTAAAAGTAAAAAAGACAAAGAAAAGATGATAGGATATGAAATGGAGTATTTTTTCAACTGAGGTAAATAATGTCTGCCCTTTTCTGCGCTATATTGCTCTGTTTTTATTCTTTTTGGTGAGGGAAGTGATTTATTTTTTTATTAACTGTTGTCAATGATGCTGATTACAATGATAATGATGATGAAAATAATTATGTTTGTGTCAATGGAAGGGTGATTGTTATGTATGGAAGTATGATGATGTTTTTTTTCTTTTTCTGTTCATATATGATCCTAAATAAAGCAGAAAAAAAAATGGAAGTGGCCAAACATGGTTCCGCCTAATGTGAATGGTGGTAATTGGTTTCAAAATTATTCATACAAATAACAACAACATAAATCACTGCAAAGCTGGAAAAAAAAACAATACAAGAAATATATCAACAAAGAAAATTATCGAAGCTAGTAAAATCTAGGAACAAAAGTAGCAAAAAAAGATCACAGCATGAACTAGTGGGGGAAGAAAACTAACTGGAAGCCAAGAAACAAATAGGCATGGACTCTTTGGCCCGGTCCCAATACTCGCTCAATGACGTTCGCGTCGAGGCTGCGAGTGTGTAAGGCGTCCCAATTCTCGAAAGTGCTCTGTTGCCCCGCCCCTTTTGCGCCTGTGCTCAACAATCCGGCTGAGTCCGCATCCACGGCCCCTCAGCTGAAGCATATTATCCACAATTAATTGCTGATGTGTCCAAAATAGCTGGAAACTGACAACATTCTGTGTAATTCCTTGGCCTGTGCCCCCCAAAACAAGTATATATATTTTTGATAGTAAATATCAAATTATTGCACATGTTATGATTTGTATTTTTTAAATTTTATCATGTTTTAAAGTCACATATGTATTTTTAAAATCGCCTGTGTATTTTGACATAGTGCAGGGATGGGGAAACTTTTTGACTGATGGGCCAGTGGAGCTGGGCCAGGAGCACTATCTAATGGGGAAACTTGGACATTATAAAATGATTGAAAAATTTAGATTTTTTTTTTTATTTTATTTTATTTTTTTTAAGTCCGCCGAGGCCTTATGCGGCCCGATGGACATAGTTTGTGGCTGATGTCTTTTTTCATTTCTAACACGTTCACTCACGTCTGCAAGCGGTTACGGTGTGTGTTTGATGTGCCGGACACAATGTCCTTTTTGCTTCGCTAACATATTGTAGCGTATAATATAGATTAAGGAGTCATCAGTCAGCGAACTCACGTTTTTAACAACCAAAACTGTGTGCCTACGCCATGTTTGACATCAAAGCAAAAAGATCTGCGCTAACTGAATGATGCATTCACAAACTGGGAAATTCCACTACTCATAGGAACAAAACATGACATATTTGCCACAAGCCCTCATTGGCATCACATAACAATCACATAAATACATGTGTTGCAATATTCTATGTTATAGTAGTAACAAGAAATAATAAAAAATATGTTCCTCCTAATAGTTTCATTGATTGTGTGTAGACCAATTTACTACTAGTAAATTACCCATATTAGTGAAGAAAAACAAAAGGTTTGGGATAAAGGTAAAATGAAAACAAAATTAAAAACCAATGCAAGTGTTTAATTTAGTTTTCTTTAGCACAGTGCATTTTCCTAATTTACTCCTGATTCACTACCATCCAGAATTACAAATAAATGCTTGTTGCCCAAGTAGAGTGAAATTTGTATTATAATATTTCTTTTTGTATTTATAGATAGTTTCATAGTATTAGTGCAACTCTGCTGAGAGTATAGTTTTGGTTTCATTTTAAAATCCAAAAAACAATTGCAGCCAAAAGTTTTAAGGTCACAATCTTGCCTTCAATTTAAACTGCACCATTTTTTATTAACATCTCAGAACTGCTGGTACAAGCTGGAAAGTTTAATCAAAGTTGAATGTTGTATCATCTCATTAATTTGTACATGCATAAAGAATCAAGCTGTAAACTAATTATTGGTTATATAAGAGCTGCTGCTTGCTGGTGCGACATGCCACAATTTACATATGATTAGTCGACTAATAACAACTACTATTGGTAAAATAATCATTTGGGGCTGCCCTAGTCCACATACATTTTGGGACAGTTTTTTTTTTTCAATATTTTGACCTTATCAGCGACATATTTACAATGACTTTGCATGGACAAATTATGATCAGTCCCACCAAGACATGGAAAGCGGGAATGCGGGCATGGCCATATTCCTCATTTGTTGTGGACAGTTTTATGGTCATTAGTTTTGTATTGAATTCTCCAAAACAAATTGATAAAATTGAAAATGCAAGCTGTGCAATATAATTCACCTGATTTAAAAATAATGTTGTAAAATTATCCCTTTAAGGAGCAGCTACCCGCGCCAGTGGGTGTCACTAATAGTGTGTGTTTGCTGTGATGGGTCCAATGCAGAGGTCATATTTCCTGTACACATATGTACATGTCGGAAAGTAAATGTTCACTTTCATTGATAAAGGACAAAGGTAGATGAAGACTTTTATGCAAAAGGGAATGGGCCGTAAATGGAGACAATTACCATAAATCGATAGGATAGATTGGGTAATCTTGAAGCTATACTGTTCAAAACACTGGTCGTTATTTTAACATAGACATTGCTACATAGAGTCTAACAGAGCACATTTTCCTCAAATAGAGTCGATGCAGAGGACTTTTCTGGTCGTGAGTGTATCTGCCATATTCGATGCGTTAGCGCCTCCCGGAACTAATGCACGACAACCTCACTCAACGTCAAAAAATGACAACCTGCAAAGTGCACAAAGTTAATGTCTTTCGTTCACATCACTCACACACACTAATTAGATTTGGGTTACAGATTGGCAATTGAAACAACATATGTAGTTATTAAATCTGATGACCATACACGTTTACGCCCTCATTCAGCATATTTCACAATTTATCACTACATTAACATTGTGCCACTCATATCAACGTTAGTTTGTGAGCTTGTGAAAAAAATAACATGCATTCTTCTAAATAACTTAATGTATAGACATTCTTGTTACAAGTTGTGTTTCATTAAATTTTTCGAGATGTAAATGTTAATTATGGTTTTAGAGATAATGTACTTTGATAGTAGGATCACTGAAAAAAATCTTTAGTCAATCCAGCATGTTTTTACTAAGCGTGATTTTATGACTTACGACTTGCTTGAACCAAGTAACGACTCGACTTGATTTGCTTGATTTTTATATTCCACACTGACTTGACTGAGACTTGAAAGTTATGAGTCAGGATTTGCTTGTGACTTAAACATATGCGACTTACCTCTGCTCTCTCTAATCACTGTATTGGAAATCCCCATTTCACAGAATCCATTCATATGTTTTAAATACTTTGATTAAAAATAAAAACGTACAAAAAATATACTGTAAATGGGAACCGCATCACACATCAAATTAGGTCATTCTTATAAAGCATATTTGCGCAATTTAGGACGTTTTAGTGGAGTGTTTATTCACTTTCTGTGCCTGATAAATTTGGCAACACTGCAGTTCAAATTTCAATTGCACCCTGCCATACCTAAACATGGTTAAAATTAATTAATATTCTTCAGGTAGCATTTTCTTTTATGGTTTATGCACCCTAGCTTGAGCAGTATTTTAACCTCTGAGAATACAAATGTACTTTGCTGTAGCTTCATATCCACTACTAATCCCTCTTAAGATTTTCTAATGTTTTTATTTGTGTTGCTTGTCCTTGTCCTTGTCTGTGCTGTGCTATTTTGATGTGATGTGTGTGTGTGTGTGTGTGTGTGTGTGTGTGCGCATGCAGATGGCCCTGTCACCTAATGTCCTTCTATGGGGCTAAGGGGAGACAGTTTCAAATCCTAGTTAGGAACAGCCTGCACACAGTTAGGATTTACAAGAACAACTGAATAAGAAGTCATGTGTGCTTAATGTTTCAGATTCTTTCAAGGCCATTTTCGGGGGAACAAAAAAGACTATTATAGCTCCATGTTCAAGGAAATTCTATGCACAGATCTATTAAACCATAAGAGACCGTCCTCTTCCTGTTATCATTATTAGTGTTATACTATTATATTATTTTATTTGGTTCTGTCTTAGCAGTTTCAGACACTATGAATTGATTAATTGTTTGAGAGGTGTGCCTCAAAGAACTTTTGTCTATAAAGTACTGCATTTTCCTTCGATTTGACCAACACTATTAAAAGGCACAGTGATTGGCTGGCAACCAGTTCCGGGTGTCTCTCGCCTACTGCCCAAAGATAGCTGGGATAGGTTCCAGCACCCCCCGTGACCCGAGTGAGAAGAAGCGGGACAGATAATGGATGGATGGATATTAAAAGGCAGTGTGTGGAGATTAAAAAAAAAATGCATTCAAACTTCTATTGTTTGGCTCAAGAAATCATTAGGGTAGTGTGGGAGAGTTTCATAACAAATGGGGAAAATCAAAAATATGAAAAAATATTGAAAAAAAAAAAGGGGGAAAAAAATGCTAAATATGTGAATTGGGGGATTGCAAACTGTGAATATGCGGGGATGGACTGTAATTTTAATTTGGAATATCAACCAACATCACTAGATGGCAGACGTGTCTTAGTTGTGCCTACACTGGGTTTTAAGGCCTCTACACACCAATCCGACGTTGGCCATTGTGGCCAGCTGTTGCGTCGGCCTGGAAGTCGGCACGTCAGACTGGAAAATGATGGAAGAAATACCTCGGACCTTCTATGCATGCGTGAGAAGTTGTACGCCTCCATGCCGTCGGCGGCGAAAGTCAATGTGTAGCCTTTGAAGGTGATGTTGAATAATGGTGCGCTTTTGTGAATGAGAGTGATTACTTTGTCTTCACGCTCTTCTGTCCAGCCGGCCATTAAGTCCATAGAGGAGATGTGAAAATGAGCAAAGTTCATTTAGTCATTGAGAAATCAATTCAATTTTCACAGTTTGTCCACTTTCGTCACTTCCCGTACTTGTCCAGTCCAGATTTGTTTGCTGACTGCTAGTCATAGTGATCATTTGTCCTGACAGCCTGACCTGATTCTACATGGTTAATTTGCCGAACACGCCCACAGACACCCCAAGAGCGGCTCCGACTTTACGACATGGCGCGCTACACCAAAACAGACAGTGCCTACTGAATTTCGGGTGGCTGACGTCAGATTGGTTAAGGCCTAAACAAACAGGAAAAATCAAATCTATGAAATATTACAGAGGGGGGAAAAAAGCAAAAAATACAAATGCGAATTTGAAGGGGTGGACTATGTACATATACATTTGTAATATCACCCATCATCACCAGATGGCAGACATGTCTTTCGCTTATACTGGGTCTGATACTGTACTGCCTTGTATTACAATGTGAGTATGCCTAATAATTTTTGACAGATTTGGAATATGTTGGACAAACATAGTACCTCAGTAAATATCATATTTTCATTTAATTTTGTGGCAAAATTATACAAAATTGCACTTAATGTTGGGACATCGGTCACTGATGGTGTAGTGGTACACTTGCTGGGTTCAGTTCCCACTCAGTGACGGTGTCTATGTCTGCCCTGTGACTGACTGGCCAGTTCAGGGTGTAGTGCGCCTTTCGCCCGTAGTCAGCTGGGATAGGCTCCAGCACCCTCCCGCGACCCTGTACAGGATACGCAGTGTGGATAATGACATGACTTAATGTTGGTTTCTTGTTCAGCGGTTTTGTGCTGTCCTTGAATGGTAATTTCTTTTGCAAGTGTGCCCTTGGCACTGAAAATACAGTTTGTGGTTATTTTGTTTGCTTCAAACCCTTTGTTTGTTTGATTCGGATACTGGATCTTTTATACATGCATTGAAAAGTGTATTATCCGAAATGAAATTTATAAATATGTTTGTCCATATTTCAAACATTATTTCATACATCTAGTAAGGAAGTTCATGTAGCCCACATGCTGGGCCATGCAGAGGGCGGGGCTAATGAGGCTCTGGTTCCGGGCAGCCACCTGGAAGGGGCCAACCTTAGTGCCCCCATTTCTCTCGTTTGCCGTAAATGTATTAGGTACACATTGATTGGCTCATCAATAATTGATTAATGTGAATGTTAAAGGGGCATCCTGCTGCGATAGCGGGAGCGTATGCTTTGAGCAAGGTCTGTCTACCTCCCGAATATTAAAATAATTTCCGATTACGGGTATCGGATGCAAGCCTGAATTTTAAAAGCGTAATAAGAACGTGAATCTAAATATTTACCTCTCCTCTAATTCTGCACCATCAAATCCTCCAGTACTCTCCACTAAGTGCACTTGGAATGCAGATCAATACAGAACACGGTTACTTGTGAATGCTGATGTCTCAGCATGGCAACTGTGTTGGTGTTCACTACAGGAGAAGCATCCGCTCCATACCTCTCATTTCTAGATGTTTGTTTATAATCAACTGCGACATTTTTTTTTAACCAAGATAATTATTTGAAGTTCAAAGGACATATATAGTTGAATGTATTTTTTGTCATTTTTTGCAACCAATTGTTCCTGTTTTCTAAATGTGCTTTATTTATCTATGTGTTGCATTGGGTACAGTTCTAGATTTCAGTACTCTGTTACAGTCATGTTTTATACCACCAATTTCCTTCTGATTTCATCTTGAATCAAATTCAAGATGCTATCAGCGATACCCAGCTGATACCGATATGTTGCCAAATTCACTAGTGCCTACTTTCGAGTAATTCTGGATGTAGTGTGCCGGTATTTGAAATCATGCTGTAACATCATAAAAAAATAGACATTAAGGTAAATGCTTTGTGCTAAACACAGGAGTAGATTTGCAGTAGCAGTCAAATATTCATTTATTTTTTTGATTTTTATATTTTGTGACTGGAATTGTAATTGCCAATAATTAATTAAATACACGCAACAACACATTTCAAAATATTCTGCTAACAGTGAGAGCAAATGAGACTGATTGTAAATAAAAATATATTGTACAAATATAAAGGATATTTTTAATCCATCTTTTATGTTTTGGCGTAATTGCTCTATAATTTCGCCACCCCTTGTTTACACCAACCTCCACACACACCTGGTTTAGGTGTGTTAAAAGCCTTGAATTCATTTTTTCTTTTTTAATTGCATATGTATACTCAAATCTTGAAAGTTGTAGATATTGTTCACCAGGCACAGAACCAAGCTTATCCTATAGCAATTTCTGTTCCCAGACCTCATCCCCATTAAAAACCTGTGGAGAGGGCCCTGGTCGAGAGATTGTGCGAAGAGGATGGCCGAATATATCCCTCTATCTGTATTCTCCCATCTTGTGAAACATTATAGAAGAACATGAGGGGCCCTATCTTGGTGGACTGCCGCCTGAACGCTTAGTGTAAAAACGGGCGTAACTTCATTTTACGTGTCAGTGCAAGCCTAGTCTGGCATATTTTGTGGCTATGTTGGGCGTTACGGTGAACGGGTTTGCCTCATCCTCGAATCATTCGACAATCTACTCACAGAAAGTAGTCTGCGTTCAGCGTAAAAACGGCCGCTACGTGATATTTGCGCCAGGCCAATGGACTGATTCAGTGTGTTTGTGAATTTGGTGGACGCACTGCGCCTCATTTCCGCAATTTTCTCAGTGGGCAACATTAAAGTACGTCATTATCTATGGTAACTTATCCCAAGGAAAATGATTATCCAAGTGTGAGTGAGGAGTCAAATACTCCAGACACTCATTTAAAGTTTGTTTGTGTTAGTTTTAAACAAATTGTGTCCACCGTGCAACTTCGGTGTTGTTCTAAATCCACCAAGGGGAGCAATGCTCTCCATGTAGGGCCATGCTGACAAGACCTGTTTGTGTTACACCACTAATATATAAACACAATTGTTTGGAGAAGCAGTTCATACAATAGAGAGACTATGCTGGAATGTAAGAAATGGAACAGATATTAGTGTAAATTAAAAAATGATTCCTGAAAACTGAACATTGCAACAGATGTAGTTATTGTGGGATTTAAGAAATGTTATAATTCTCATATCACACTATTAAATACAGTATTAAGACCTATCCTAATAATCCATCTATCCCTTATCTTTACCGCTGCTCCTCACTGGGGCCGCGGGGGTGCTGGAGCCTATCCCAGCTGTCTTCGGGCAGTAGGCGGGGTATACCCTGAACTGGTTGCCGGGCACACAGAGACGAACAACCATCCGCGCTCACGCACCTACCTAGCGGCAATTTAGAGTGTCCAATCAACCTGCCATGCATGTTTTTGGAATGTGGGAGGAAACCGTTGAACGCTTGATGCATCTGCGTAGGCATTGCCGTTACCATTACGTCACTATCTGCATTATCCGCTCCCATGTTTAATAATATAGCAGTTTTTTTCCAACATTTAAAACAGTTCCCAGGTGTCTTGATAGAAAGTCCCTGACATGTTGTTGCAGCGATTAATTTTCTCAGCCTTTTTGTGACTTTTTATTTAGAAAATTATTTGATCATGTAATGACACTCAAAATTTAATCTAAAAATATTCCATAATCTCGTCCAACAAAGGTTGATGAATTATTTATTACACATACACCATAATATAATTTCCTGTTATGTATTTCCAAAATTGACAATTTCTGGATCTTTCCTTGCTTTGAAAAAAAGCATTGCTAAGGCCTTTCTGTATTGAAAGGATTCAAGGATCCAGCATGCAGCCGGCAAGGTGGGAGTGAGGTTGGAGTAAGTCACATATGTGCAAGTCCCAAAGCAAGTCAGTTCTCAAGTTAATTTAGAAAAGAAAAAATAAAGCCAGTAAAGTCAAGTTGCCAGAAAATTTCAAGCAAGCCATTCAATTAGCTCAATCACAATGTATATTGGGGTGGATCCAAAGTATTTTTTTGCTGATCATAACCCAAAAAATGTACATTTATATCTCTAAAATTTAAATGAACAGCCCAAAAAGTGCATTTGCATCTTTTTAAAAATTAAACCAACAACAAATTATGAATAGGAACTATATGTAATTATATTTATATTAAAATGTATTATTATTATTATTATTAATAATAATAATAGTAATAATAATAATAATATAATTATTATTGTTTTTGGAGTTTTTGCACATATTTATGCATTGTTTGCAGCTACTTTGTAATGTATTTATGTTACTGAAATGATAAATATCGAAATACAATGAATGTTGGAGTAAATATTTGATGACAACAAAAATATCTCATAACTTATGAGATACTTATGAGTCATAAGTATTTAATTTAAGAGATCACATCTACCAATTTCCCATAGTTTTTCCATAGATAATAGCTAAATATATTTTAGATCTAGCAGGATCATAATTATTTTGTTTTGCCTTTTTTTCTTTTCTTTTTTAATGCACTTACTTTTAATTAGTTTTTAAAACGGGGTTGCTATTATTATTTTTCTTTCTTCGTTATGATATTATTGAAAATGTTTTTTTCTTTTAGTTTTTCCTATTATTATTATTATTATTATTATTATTATGTTTAAATATATGTAGAATGCATGACCTTCCGTCCTCTGTTTGGTTGAACAGTAATACGGAAATAATGTATTAAAAATAAACCCCAAAAGCTTGTATAGTATATTGATTGACAAAGATTAAATCGAAGGACATTTGAAGTATAATTATAGTTAGTTTTAGTTTTATAAGCATAGAATGTAGTTTCAGTTAATTATCACTTTTTTTTTTAAATCACTGTCATTTTTATTTTAATTTGTGAACAAAAATCTTTTTTCAATGTTAGTTTTCATTATTTGGTTATTCATGATTCCGTTTTTATTATCCAAATTGTTTTTTGGGTTTTTTTGTTTTTACATCAGTAGCAATGTCAAAAACAATGCTTTTCCATGTTTTCTTTTCTGCCTGTTCCTCATGATCAACCTACTAGACATTAAAATAAATAAGAAATTTAAGAAAACAATGCGATCTCATAACGTTTTCCATCACTGTTTACTGTGTAATCCAAAACAGCAGAAAATATAGTAGTGCTTAGACACATTTTCGGAAATAGAACCATAACAAAAAGATTTACTTAAGGCACTCCTGAGAGGCAGCATTCTCTCCATGATTTAAAAGTAAATGCTCCGTGATATTTCCGCGAGAAGAATATGTTTATTCTTCTGCCGGGATTAGTGTTGCATGTGATTGACATTGTGATCTGATAGTAATGGCATTGCTAACTGAAGTCCTCTGTGTAGCACTTGGTGGTGGTTGTGACTCATGTACTTTTCATGCTCACTTTCAAGATGGAAAAGTGTAGCACTTTTAAAACCGTGATCTTATCAAGTTGCGGTATACCTTGAAAAACTTGAAGCTAGTAATACAGCATTGTGGTATTATGCTAATAATGAACTATCAATTATGCCATAATGCATACACATTATATGATGCCTTTTCAAGCTACAACCAGATTTTATTTTCATCTGAAGAAACCTCCATCTGACCCTTTCCGCAGTGCAGACACTTGCAGAGAGGATGTGCTTTGTATTGGATGAGTGTTGTAAGGTGCAAAAAAAGTATCAGGAGTAATAGCAAAAAGAAAAAAAATAAGAAAGTGAAATTGACAGCCTCTTGTCGCTCTTCACTTCTGTTCCTCATAGCTTCTCACCACAGTGCTCTTCTGTAATCTGCTCGCTCGTCGCATAATGATCCAGTGCAGTGTGTGCACGGCAGGAAGAAACCTTAAACCTGTGATTTGATCATTGAAATGCACTGTTGAGATGGCTATTTTCTATGGTTTGGGTTTATTCCATGTTCTATGAACAAATGACATGACAGAACCAGTCTCATTTGCTACAATCTTTGCTTGGTTCTCATTTTAGACACTCCCACAAGCCTATTGTGCTGGATGTTATGCATTCGGGTTTAAAACTGTGCCATTTGACTGAAAAGTGCAGCAAGTCACGATGTAGGCTGGGCCACTAGCCGCATATTGCAATGTCCTGTAAAAAAAAAAAAAAAAAACACTGGACATTTTTATTTTTTTTTATTTTAATCGAGATCTGTAAATAAATTCTCGTTGAATTTTGGGAGGGAAAAAAACGAATTTCGTGGTATTCAGTTACAGTACAATAGACACTGGTGCTCAAATTAATTAGTGATGTTATTGATATAAACTCATTTACTGCCATTGACGGCTAAAGACGTCCGAGAGCCTTTTTTTTCACTCGGCTGGAAGTGAATGATTTAATTAATGGAGTAAGAGAAACCAGAGTTATTCTGGATTAGAACAACACAAACTTAAAATATCAAAAACAAAAACTCTGTTAAACGAAGTAAAGGATACAATGGGGGGCGTGGCCATATTCCTCATTAAAAGTAGGCGTTTTTTTTCTTTTTTTCTCATTTCATCAAAATTAATAGATAAAAAAGAAAGTGTTTACGAATTTCAGTTTCGTCATGGAAAAATATATAAACTGAGTTTATTAGTGAAAAAATAGGCCATCTTGGTCGGATCTTGTCCTCCTTTAATCGATTATAGATCGTAGTAGGATAAAGAAAGCTCACAAAAAAATATTGCCAACCAAAATTCAAAAAAGATTTGAAAAAAGAGAAAGCAAGTATAAGTTAAGGGGAACAGACATTCAGGACTAAACTGGATCGAATGTTGTGTTTCTGTGAAATGATTTTTTTTATGGAACAATTTGAACGAATATATCAAAGAATCCAAGTGAGACATCACATTTAAAAGAAGAAAGCCAGTCTGTTAAAGAAATGTGAAATGTTCATTTTTGTTTGGTCGGTATACCAGTGTTATTTTTGTTTCTGTGAACGGCATTAACTGAATTATAACTTGGAAACGGAATGTTTTATTTTTGTTGTTGTGTAAATGTAGTTATTAATTTTTTTTAAAACTGTATTTTTGTTTCATCTTTTATAAATGAATGAAATAATAAGAAATGTTTATTTTGTAAACCATATTTGTACATTATCTCAGGTTTTTTTTTTTTTTTACATTGTCTCAAAGATTCAGAATAGTGATAATGTGGAATTTTCAAAAAAATTAAAACAAACATCCAGTCAAAGGAAGTTACATGGTTTAAAACAAAAACGACTTAAACAAACTGTAATGGTATCACCAAAATCCAAAATTCCATATCAGGTATGTCAAACTTATTTTTGTGGACGGCCGCATTGTACTTATGGTGTCCATTATGACTCATAACCCATATAAATATATGTTCGCCGTACAATATCACATACACACAACAAATTGATGGAAAGCCAGTTTTGAAATCAGAAGCTAGTAAGTAATTGTTTGTTCAACAATTTTTCAATTTATTTTAAAAGGGGAGGATTGGTTACAAATAAATAGCAACATCCTATATCTCAATGTTAAAAGTGAAGAAAATATATTAGAAACAGGAAGTTAACGCACATGATTTGCCCTTCGCGGGCCACATAAAATGAGTTCATGGGCCAGATCTGGCCCTCGGGCCTTGAATTTGACACCTGTGTTCTATATTTTCCTTCTCAATGTCAACACCTGTCAATCCTTGCGTCCAAATCTGTATTGGCGACGATTACGGAATTGCAAATCGGGTGGCCAATATTTATTTCTGCTGAATCTGAGTACTTCCTTTTACACAGTCCACCACGTGATCTTATTAAAGCACTTGTTGGAAATCTCACTTCACAAAATACAGTACATGCTTCCATGAGTCCAACTAATATGCAGCCACAGTATAAAATGTCCTATGCCAAACAATTTTGTTGAACTCATACAAAACTGAAATTACATTTGTAGTGTGGTCTATCCCAGCTGACTTTGTGTGAGAGGTGGTTATAAATCAATTATTTATGACTTTAAATCCTGACCTTTATTTGTTTATTGAAGAAATCATATGGTTCTACTGCTGTATAGTGATATTCAATTTTCAAATATCAAAGAATGCCATTTTTCTCTTTTAGTTTGTCATTTATTGTCATTGTAAATAAACAGAACTGCAGTTTGAATAGTGTGTATCGTATCAACTTCTGAGATTTTGTTTGCGGCAGTATGTGTCCATTAAGTGGGTGTCCGCTCCCCTCTCTGCTCCGATTACATCATCGCTGATGCATCCCATCCTCCACACTCACTCGCTCACTCTTGCTTTGCCAAGATTTTAAATCCTCATCCACTGACCCGCCCACCAGCAATTTTTGTGTTTCAAATCCCCATGGCTGTGCAACATATTCTTTTGAACCCAAAACAAACACACGCATGTCAAGACACAGATCGTTGCAATGATTTCCACACGGTTTGAATTGTGTGGAATTGATTGCAATGTGAAATGAAAGGTTTGAAATGAAATATTCCGAAATACTCCTTATTTGAAACACATGTTTCAATGAAGGCCAAGATGGAAATATATTCTACTCTTCTATTTTGGGTTCATAATTTAATATCCGACTCCAGAGTAGTAATGTCTCACTAGTGATTTGGGATTTATTTTAATCTGTGGTTCTCAAAGGCACTTTTGGCTGTACTTGAGATTTTAGAATGTATTTTATATATGTTGATTTAGTCAGATCCTCAGTGAAGTACAAGCCCAAGTGTCTCACTAAATGAAAAAAGATTCAGTTCAGTACAATAGTTCAATATTCAGTGTTGATGGTTGGTTATGTTGTCAGTTTTTTTCAATTATTAAAAAATATATTTTCTCGGAAGATCTATTTTTTATTTAAAAATAAATTTAATGCAACAAACCCTTACTACCTCCACAAAGGAGGACACTTTATGTTGATAATTATTTTTAGTTGCACAAATCTTAAGATAATTCTTTCTATTT
Organism: Idiotropiscis lumnitzeri; assembly: GCF_059441095.1. NCBI lineage: Eukaryota > Metazoa > Chordata > Actinopteri > Syngnathiformes > Syngnathidae > Idiotropiscis > Idiotropiscis lumnitzeri. The sequence goes on from NC_142410.1 coordinate 2,387,309, forward strand.
TGAGATATCTTTTCATTTCCGAATAGTTTAAAGGTATGACTGCAATTGGAGTTCCAAAGTTCAGCAAATTTAACATTGTTTTAAGTCTTTTTGTTGTGACATGTCTTAATGTATCCGTTTCTACACAGTTGCTATGGTCCTTTTATGCTCTGTTCTTTTGTGATGACATATAGGCTTGATGCTTTGAGTATTTAAGATCGAGTTACTCAGTGATAGTCAGTGCGTCAAGCTTTCTTCGTTTGAGGATGTCAGCCATCTTCCATGTGTTCTGAATCCAGGCCTGCTTGTTATTACTTGGAATTTTTGTATATAAAGACTTTTACGTCGCCAATTTCGTCTCCTGTCTGCTTCTGGGTCCAAACCCCACTCCCTACGTGACACTTATATTTTTTCCCATCCAAAAATACTTTGCCTTGGCTCGGCTGAAAAAAAATATTTCACATCAATGACAAATGGTTGAGAACTAGGGATGAAATGATTAATCTAAAATAGATTTTAAATTGATTTAAACTGCTTAACTCATTCGCTGCCAGCCGAGTAAACAAGAATGAATCTTTGACGTCTTCAGCCGTCAATGGGAGTCAACGAGTTAAAATATGCATTGTCAAAAATAAAATTTATCTGAAAATTCTGATCAAAAAAGGATCTGTAATGATGACAGTTAACTCTGTTGCACATTTTATTTTCATATTTAGTTCTGGCACTAACCAAACATTGATAAGACAAAAATGGAGTACAAGACAAATTATTTGCCCATTTATAACAAGGACAAAATGCATCTGTTCGAAAAAAAAAAACATCTATTGCTTATAAAATGGGTAATTTAATTTTGATTTAAAAGATTAAAAAAAAATCTAATCAAACTAAAATCGGGAACTGAAAATCGAATCAAATCAGGTCTTGAGTGAATTGCTTCATCCCTACTAAGAAACACTTTCGTGAAGAACTCCTGCATGTGTATGCTGACTTTAATGTCCTATTTGGATTGGTCACACTGGACTGATAATATTCTTAATCTGTACTATGAGGAATGTATTAATTTTATGTTTGCATGTGTGTGTGTGTGTGTGTACTTAGAATGATGAGGTGGTCCTACAGTGTTCGGCAACAATCCGTAAGGAGCAACAGAAACTCTGCCTGGCTGCTGAAGGCTTCGGAAACAGGCTGTGTTTCCTTGAATCAATCTCCAACTCCAAGGTACTGATTGGTCATTTTCGCTTCTTCATATTCCGCCTGAGTTGAGTCCAATCCGTCTGTGTCAACAATACACAAATGTGAAGACAAAAAAAAAAAAGAGCTACTTTCATTTGAGGTTCCATTTATGGAAAATCCAGATGCACATTTGGACCCCCTAAAATTTGGAGAGTTTAGTAATAGTCTGACCAAGAAAGTGCAAACACCAAAATGACTCATTTTCAAAATAGAAATGTGCAGAAACAAGGAGAAGAGAACTATTTTCCCCAACATTTTTAATTTTTTTGTTTCCTCTACCTATTAGAGTGCGTTAATTAGTGCCGCAGTGCAAAGGCCATTTTGGAATCACTGTTTAAAATTCTTCTGATGAGCAAATTTCCTTTCTGGAGGCCTCAGTATGCTTGCTAACATGGTAAAAATGTATTTTAGCAGTCCCGCTAAAAGTTACCTGACATTACTTTCGATCTGACCGATTGCAATTTAAAGCGTTTGTTATAGCAAGAAAGTCTCGTGGGCTCTTGTTTAAAATTGATCAGGAAGTTGGCCATTTTGGATGAATTTCAGAGCACGGTAACAGCGAGAGGAGCAACATGCCATTTTATTTTATTTTTTTTAGCCTGCGCAAAGTGGCCTGAGCCTAAATTCAATTATTCTGAAGGTTTGCCATGAAAAAAGAGGGTGTTAGAGCATGTTCACCACTGCTTATCACAGTTTTTCTTTTTTTTTTTTTTTGCCATTTCAGAATATACCACCAGATCTGTCAATCTGTACTTTTGTGTTGGAGCAGTCGCTGTCGGTTCGAGCTCTTCAGGAGATGCTGGCCAGTACTGAAGAGAAGACCGGAGGAGTGAGTTGGAAAAGATGGACAAAAAGCACATGAAGAGTGGCAGGAGTTTCCCAAAACTTCACATTTTAGACGGTTTTGAAGGAGTTTCAGTCAGCTTTGCACAAATAAAAACACTAAAAGATTTGTTTTGGTTACTGCTGGTGTGGAGTAAGACAATTAATTACAAAAATATAATTGATGAAAAAATGGGTTAAGGTGATTAGAAGACTTTACATAGTGAAAATGAGTGGAAATAGCATTATTTACTTCTTGAATCAATTTGTGATTCATGCACCCCTAAATTTTAGGTTATCGGCGAAAGAAATTTAATTTAGAAGTCCGAAGACACATTTCAAAGAGAAATATTGCAACTATTTTAGTTGTGAAAGATGTCTTTGCAAAACATATTCTAATAATCGAATTTATTAGTAGTAGCAGTTGTAGTAATTAAGGGATCTGGGTGTTGCAACCTTCTACTTTTTCAACAACCACACCCAAAAAGATGGCAGGTCATTAATATTTTTGTATCCTATAACTACTATAAATGTACCTGTTCATCCATCTATGCCAACAATGAGTAACGAGTAAAAGGGCAGAAGGTCAAATGAACCCGTCTAACCACCTGTTGCATTTGATAAAACAGAATAATAGCTTTGGATTCAACTAACTTTGGCCAGACTTCAAACCTAGTTAGTAAATGCGTGAGTAAATTAAGATGAGAGCATCGTTATTTCAGTCAATATGCTTTTTGCTTTTTTTGTTTTAGTTTAGTGACGTGCTGGCAGATTTTTCGAGTGTAAAATACAGGATGTGCCTTGGCTCAATCAATGTTAGGAAACACTGCAAACCCATTTCACATACTTGGGGGAAAAAAATCACATTTTCTCACCACAGATGTTGGTTTTGTGTTCCAAACAGTTCTTTGTTCCTATCATGTCCTTCTCCCCCAGACGATCCAAGGGGCTGGTCATCGCACTTCATTATATGGCCATGCGGTCCTTCTACGCCACTCTTACAGTGGAATGGTCTGTACACACGCTGCTAGCATTACCATGTGACATTTCCCTGTGACCTTTTGTTCTTTAATGTTTCCGGATGAACACATGCATTGATTGTGGATATTGTTTTTGTGCACAGTACCTGTGTTGTCTATCCACATCTCGATCATCCACAGATAAATTAGCCTTTGATGTGGGGCTGCAGGAAGACACTATAGGTATTTATGGTTTGATTTCTGATCCTTTTTGACCTTCTCTTTGATTAAGTTTTAAATGTATCTTTTCACATCTATCCATCTCTTTGTTTAAGTTTTTAAATAAATCTCTTTGCATCTAAAAATGTCTTTCCTTTTTTGGATTCTCAATGACATCACTGAATGATCACAGTGAAAAATATTGACAAAACTCTTTTGTGAGTCATTTTTTATAACCTTTTGCGCTGTGATTCTTTGTTCAGGTGAGGCATGCTGGTGGACCATTCATCCAGCATCAAAGCAACGTTCTGAGGGGGAGAAGGTTAGAGTGGGGGATGATCTCATTCTTGTCAGCATCTCATCTGAGAGATATCTGGTAATTGCCTTCGGCATGTAGGAACACAGAACACATGACGAGGAAGCTCATATATACGACGGATGTAATAAGTCTACACACCCCTATTTAAATGCAAGGTATTAGCGATCTAAAAGATTTAATGTGCACTATATTCAACACAATACAAAAAAAGCTATGAATTTTTTAAGCGGAATTAAAAATAAACAGTAAGATATTGTGGTTGCGATAGGGTTACTCAAAGGCCCTTTGAATAGAGGCAGGTGTTCGCTAACTCCCATTATACATTGACTTTTATTTAAAGTGATCATTTAATTATGAACACAGCCACATTACGCATAACATGCTCGCCCTGTGCTGGCGTGGATTTTGCTCCGGGTACTCTGGTTTCTTCCCATGTCCCAAAGACATGCATTGTAGGCTAAATAAAGACTTCAAATTTTCCATAAGGTCAACCAAAGTCAGCTGCAATAGGCTCGAGCACAGCAAGCCCAGCGAGGATAAGTGGTACAAAGAATGAATGGCTGGATTTATACATGTTGTACTCTGGGTCACATTGGTGAAAATTTTCGGAAATTATTTATCATTTATACAATCACAAACCTGCCATTTGAAAAGTGGTGAATAAAGTTTTTATAGCCACAACACACAGCAGAATTCATATTTGCATGAATCAAGTAAAATGCATCCCCAATATATATATATAGACTTTTTTTGAATGTGCTGTGTACATACACATACACCAACAACATTTTTTTGCCTTATAGGCCCTACCTGTAGTCCCCTCAAATTTAAGGATCATTTGTACATACGAACCCTTCTAACACAATGAGGCCACACCTCAAGGAGGGGGACTAATGTTCGAAGAGGTTATCCACTAATGAATGTTGATGTTGTTGTTAATGGCTAGGCACCATGTCCCAAAAAAGTTACGTCAACAAGGACGCAGCAGAATAAAGGAGTGTGAGGTGGTATGCCCATTCAATTTACCTCAATTTGGGAAAGATGACAAACCCGTGCTGCATTGTCTTGCACAACCATTGAAAATATAGCTGCTCTGGATATAACAAAGACCCAGGGTGTGGCCGCTATAAATCCGGACCTCAACCCTATTGAGAATCTGTGTCAAGTTTTAGACAGAGACTATACATGGACTTGCAATGTCATTAATTCTGAGAGTAGTTAAGGTGATATTGAAAATGGAAGACTGTGTTGGCATGTAACTTGAATGATTTTTTTTTTCATTCATGAAGTGATCTCTACAACATACCAATTTCCTATAAATCCATTATATATTTTTTTTAAACAGCTCTTGCATGATAATTGGAAAGTTTGCATTTGGAGTAATTTGACATTATTTTTTTATTTGAAAAATAACCCTTTAGCTTATTATTCAACACAATGGGGAAAAAAATGTTTTGTGTTAACTGCATCGAGTATTTACTTTGGAACACTGCATTATTTCGCAAGTGATCATGAGGTTGTGGCTTGTCAATGTATATCAGTCATCAAATAGGGTTGTCAAACTTATTTTCTGCAGTTCAGACGTGTCAGTAAATGATTACATTTTCAAGCATATATTTGTATTCCCACAGCATCTATCTTATGGCAACCAATGTCAAACTGTGGATGCAGCCTTCCAACAGACGTTATGGAGCGTTACTCCAATCTGTTCTGGGAGTGAAGTGGCACAAGGTACAGAAATATTTCTCCATCACTAATTATTGATGTCATTTTACATGGCACTATATCCAATTAATCTGATTTATTTTTCTGTTACACTGTTTTATTTAGGCCAGGGTGCAAGGCAATTCAAATGCCAACTTGCATCACTATATTTATTAGTCTTGCGATGAATAAATTACCTTTTTAGGAACCTCAATGTTCCAGAACATTTAACAGGAGGTCATTTGCTAAGAGTGTATTAAAGTGTCATTTACTGTAGACAAATGATATCACTGATGACGCGTGAAGCCTTGCTGTTGGTACGGTTAATTTACAGACAAGAGAAAACGCGTAATATATAACCATTATTTTCGTGTTTCATGTTGGATGTTATCTAGTTTCCACTGACAAATAAGATTGTTAAATCATGGAGTGGGCTCAAAAATGAAAAACAATAAATAAAAGTGTTTCCCATGTATGGCAACACTTTCAGTAGATCTCTCCTCTTAACATATCACACATTAAAGGATTTTCCCGTATTCCGTGAAATATGCATGGCAATTATGCATACTCACAGTTCAGCACCTATAAATTCACATATTTGCGGATTAAATTATTTCTTTTTTTAAAATAGTTTTTGGTGGTTTATTTAGTTTTTGTTACTGGTGGACAAGTACCGATAAAGGGCTGATACCAGCCGTATTTCAAGATACAGCGTCAGACACTATTAACGCTGCTTTGCTGCGGTTTTACTTTAAGGGGCAATAAGCGTGCATGAATGACAGAATATTTTCCACAGTAAACGGTATAGCAGCATGGCGGTGATAAGCGAGCATCTAAGAAGGAAGCACGTTGTGGCTGATAGCCGATTTAATTTCTGACGTAGGGATAGTCATGTATGGAAGCTAGTTGGAATTAGCACACACCATTTACATCTATTGAGATGCCCTAACATATTTTAGTGTCTACTATGGATTATGGTGGCATTATTCAGCAAACTCATGCTTATTAAAAACCAAAACAGAGTTTTTTGTATACTGGTGGTTGACATCGAACAACAAGAGCACATGTGCTACCTCACAATCACTCATGACCACACACATGAGTGTTGCGTTTATGAACTTGAACACGTGACTTATTTGCCACAAATCCTTAAAGATGAAGTTTGAAGTAAGTTCTGAAAATGTCAAATTAAATATTTTTGCATCACAAGTAAAGTAATTAGACCTAATACAAATGACGCATGAACAAATATTTTCTATTTGGTATACAGTGAACCCCCGGTTATCGCGGTTAATGGGGACCGAGACCACCCGCGAAAACTGAAAATCCGCGAAGTAGCGTCGCACCTTAAAAAAAAAAAGACAAAAAAAACCACCGTGTATATATATACTTCGCACCTATATATATATATATATATATATATATATATATAAATATATATAGGTGCGAAGTAGCGGCACACCTTCAAAAATGCTTAAAAAAAATAAAAATAAAATATATATATTTATATATATATATATATATATATATATATATATATATATATACTGGTAGAGAGACAGAGAGTGAAATTCATGTTATAACAAAAAAAAATTATTATTAAAACTTATTTTTTTATTCCCCAGCCATTATTTTTGTATTTATTCAATTACTTCTTTTTGTATTTATTTAATTACTTCGACTTTTACCTGCTGGTACGCCGTCCGGTGTGCCCTGTGAATGTTATGATCCTCCAGCAGAGCTGGAGGGTTGAACAGGACTCTCCAAACGCAGACACGGGAAAAAAGGTGGTGAGACAAAGATATTTATTATAATCACAATATAGTCAGTGTAATCAGCGCGTCTCGCAGCAGCTGACGAGACGATCGCTGGAGGAACGCCCACACAGCTGAAAAAACAAAAACACACGCGGCATGACAGGCACGGATCATGACAGGCACGGTTCATGACTGTGAAATGAAAGGTGGCATTCTTCATTTATTTATTTATTCATTCATAACTGACAGCCTCGCGCTCCGCCGGTGCCCGGGGAAGGTGCTCCTCTTCGGCTTACTGTGACGCGAGCATGCCCTCCTCCTCGGGAGCTTCCATTCGGTTAAACTTAGGGGCCGCTAGGCACCGCCCGTGCCTGGGGAAGGTGCTCATTTACGGCTTAACTGCCACGCACGCCGGCCGGAGCTCTGATACGGTCCGAACCGCGCGAAACGTCGCCACAAATTGTGTCCGGGGGAACCTGCTCTTCTTCGTCTAATCTCTTCTTCGTCCACTCTCCTCTTCGGCGCACGCCGGCCGTCTAACCGCTTCAGCGCCCCCTTGTGCCGCTCGGCGAAACTACAATGCCCCCGAATATTTTTTAGACCCGCGAAGCACTGAACCCGCGAAAGGTGAACCGCGAAGTAGCGGGGTTTCACTGTATTTGACAAAATAATCATTTTCCCAAAGTGAGATTGTTCCAAGACAACTATAGCAGAGCTCAACATAGAAAGTGTATTAAGCCAGTCAGAACGTATCTGAAGGGATCCAGGTATTTAAAGAGTTGGCGAAAGATGGGCTTGTTGCACTTATGTTCGTTGGAGCATACATGTATGAGCCAGATGCTCTTCATTGATACCAGGGGAGCCAAACTACAACTACTGGTTAACAGGGCAATTGGCAATCACTGTAAACCCAGAAGCCCCGACCAATGCACTGGGACTGTATAACCGAAGAAACTTCATCAAGCATCTGTTACACGGCTAAGAATGATGGGCCAACTCATCTGCCGTGCAACATATTAAATTTTTTCCAATCAGCAGCAACTTCCCCCTGTCAGGGCACAATAGTGACATTCAGAAATGTTCTCGAAGCGCAGCTTCTCTTGCGTCATCACAAACTGACTGTTCTTCTGCTACGGTTACACCAAAACCATTTCTATTACAATTTCTGACAATTCTACGACAATGGTTTTATATCTTAGCCCACATAACTTGCTGTATTATGTTAGCGAGGGAAAACACAACATGCACGTTTAATAACAAAGACTATAATTCAATGAAATATAATTAAATTAAAGAGTTTTAGCTGTTGCTCTTACAATTCTTTTTCACATACTGAACTGGTTTAATCCACTTTTGTCAGGTTCGCCAATTTGACATATAGGGTTCATAGCTGAAAGGAGAGACACCCAGCTCAAGTGCAGACAGAAAGGTTAACAAAGTTTATTTGGCAACTTCATCTTCCTTCTGTTCCCCGATGTTTTTCATACATTCCCTTTTATAACATCGAGAAATCAGATTACATTAAAGGGTAGTACAGTTCGTCTTCTCAAAAGCTGGTTTGGTCCGGTTTATCATTGGTGTGTCGTCGTGGGTCGCAGCTGACTTTGACGTCAGCATCTCTTATCAGGACCTAGCACGATGTTGCTTGCTTCAGACTTTGAGGCCAACTTCTTTATCAGGACTCATCACGATGTTGTTTACTTCATCCTCATTTCTGAAGAAGTGCCACCGCCCTTCTTTTCAACATGATATGTGCACCATGTATTGAAATAAAGTTGCGTCATGGCAAATGTATAATAACCTCCAAATATTATTTTAACATTCCCCCCTGTTTATTCTACATTTGCCCCAAATATTATCATCAATGGAATTTCCAAAGATTTGATTCCATCAAATCATTAGCTTGATAGCAAATGTAAACCCCTCTATTTTTCTTTGTTTAACTTTAATGTATTTGAGCGTTTTGGATTAACGAATAGGATCTCCCAGGTAAATTCAGTCGTCGTCATCAACTTGGTCATCAGTGTCTCCTCCATCACCAGTACCTCTGTAATTAATCAAAGGATATATTTCCTGTCGTTTGGAATTTGCTGGAGCGAGAGCTGTTGAGATAAATCGGAAAAGCAAAACGCGAATGCAGGGAATACAACAACATCCACACAGTACAAGGATTGAGGTGAACATTGTTATAGAAATCATTACAGAAAATACCATATTTTTATATTTACCAAACGTTTTGTTCCACCACTCATCCCATGCAGAGGTAGTCACACCTGAGTGTTCCTTCAGCTTATGCTTCAGGGTGCGCAAGCCTGCAATGGCTCTCGTGAGGGACCCTTCCGGAGAAGTGTTGTTAGGAATGAGAGTACAACATTGATCCCTAATCATGGCGCAAACCCCTCCTCTCTCTGCCAACAGCATGTCCACCGCGATGCGGTTTTGAAATGCCATGAGTGATGTTGCTGCCAATTGTTCTTTTGGACCAATTTTACGTCACCCCAGATGGAAGGACGACGAAGGACCAATTGTTCTTTAATAGCTATAAATCCTTCTTCAATGAAGTTCCCCAATCTTTGCACGTTATAGTGTATGTAATTTATTCGATCCACACTCTTATTCGGTGTAATCCAAAGAAGAATGGACTCGAACCCCGCTGCGATTTGATTTACCAACTTATACTCATCTGGTACGCCCCTTGGTTGGCCAAATGCATCCAAATAGGTCATATCACCATCCCTCCAGGAAGCACTTCGTCTTTTCCTGGCGTAATAATAGGGTTATTCGTGGGCTTCAACTGCCTTCCGAATGTCCCCTGCTGTGGATGGAAAAATAGACACTGGTAAGAGAAGTGACACCAATGCACAAGTTCCAACTGCGTCCTTTAATGAATCAAATAATTTAGTACCCCGCACCACCACCACACATCGCTGCGTGGCAGTAGTGTACCTGCTTGGAGTACAGTTGTCTTACACCACTTGTGTTCCTGTGAGATTAACACAAGTAAAGTTAGCCACTGCCACATCGGTAGAAAAGATAGGCTTATCTTTCGTTGCCTTAATCGCAGCGTACACATCATTCCAAGCAATGCAGTCCGCATTAGGTGTTAATTTCATCATTACTTCTAAAAGGCATGTTGATGGAAGAGCTGTTGGAATTACTCATAGTAATGGTCTCGGACACATGCATGAAACACAGCTTTTAGTGCAACCAAAACTACACAACACAAAATCTCAATTTTTTATCCACGCGAAAATCATGTCAACCGAGAGACCCCTAATAGGGTAGGGTTGAGATGACTTTTTACAATGCACAAGGTGTATGTTGCTTGGGGAAACTGTCCTCGTTTTGGCCTTGTGTTTCCCTGACAATTGTGTCGAGCACAGATCATACAGGCTCTTCAAAAAATCTTTTGAGAAAAAATTAAACCCATATGTTGTATAAAATTGGTTTATCTGTCTTACCATACCATCCCTCCTGTTTGACATGTGTGTGACAACATGTGTCAATATTGCGAAAAATATTTTTTGGAAGAATTGTTTTTTTTTTTTTTTTTTTTATCTGAACTGACATATATGCCATTAGTCAAAGTAGTTCCTTTTTCTAGCCATAGATTTTCTCTTGCATAAGACTTTGTTGTTACATGTCTGCAAGGATGTTGCCTCGCAGAACGTTATCTATCAGCGCACACACAGCCACACCTATGAATGGCTTGGTAGCTGCTTCTTTTGCTGTCTTATCTTTCCTAAAGTAATGTCATCAGTATCCACAGTATGTGCGGAACATTTAAATGTTGCAATTTGGTTTTGTTATTTTTATCTAGTTTCCGTCTTTGTGCCATTGTCATCCAAAATTCTGTATCTTCATATCCGTCTTTATTCACCTCGTTTTTTTTTTTTTTTTTCTCTTTCTCTCCTCTCTTCGTTTTATTTTGTAAGTCGACTATTTTTTGTGTATTAAGCTGACCAGCGAATTTATATTTTGTTATCCATGAGTTTAAATGTTTTACTTTTTCCGGACATTGGCTTTCTATAAATTTCCAGTCCTTACACGTCAATTGTTGTTTCGGATCCTTTTTGCTAGCTTTTTTTACTGTTTGATTTCCCCATGTTTCCCTAAACTGTTCTCCAATCCCTGAACAGGCTGACAATTACTCTGTTTTAGGTAATTCCCAAGCTTCTGCTTCCCAGACAGTTGTCAGTTAAATTTCCTGTTCCAAAATGAGGTTGCAAGCCTCCATGCACCCTTTTACATTCACACTATTTTTCCCCCTTCTTACTTTTTTCCCGTTTTCTCTTTCCCATATTTCTCTTCCCTTTTTTTTCCCTCTTCAAACGCGCGTGGAGGATACACCCCTGTTATCCTCTATCAGTTTTATAGACTATCTCTGTCTCTTCACGTAACATTGACTAGTATTCTTACGGTTTTACACAGTTTTAAAGACTTATTACTCTGTCTCGTCCCCACAATATCCCCACGGAATTTAACTACTTACTTGCAGAGGAGTCCGCCCTCCTGTTAATGCAGAATTTAACTACGTACCCCTTCAAATGCCCACATTTATCACACTCATTCATCACATTCGGACTTCACACACTCACCCAAGATGAGCTGAACGTCTCTCTCCGCAGCCTCCCTTCAACTTTCAGCATCCAGTAGCAAAGTCGAGGACCAGGTCCAAAAAAAGAAAGAATCCTTATCTTGTCGTGGCCACGATTGTCCCCGGTCGTCGGCTTCGCCCCTGGACGCCTCCAGTATGTTGGGTTCACGGCTCTGAAGGACCAATTTTATGTCAGGTTCGCCAATTTGACATATAGGGTTCATAGCTGAAAGGAGAGACACCCAGCTCAAGTGGAGACAGAAAGGTTAACAAAGTTTATTTGGCAACTTCATCTTCCTTCTGTTCCCCGATGTTTTTCATACATTCCCTTTTATAACATCGAGAAATCAGATTACATTAAAGGGTGGTACAGTTCGTCTTCTCAAAAGCTGGTTTGGTCCGGTTTATCATTGGTGTGTCGTCGTGGGTCGCAGCTGACTTTGACGTCAGCATCTCTTATCAGGACCTAGCACGATGTTGCTTGCTTCAGACTTTGAGGCCAACTTCTTTATCAGGACTCATCACGATGTTGTTTACTTCATCCTCATTTCTGAAGAAGTGCCACCGCCCTTCTTTTCAACATGATATGTGCACCATGTATTGAAATAAAGTTGCGTCATGGCAAATGTATAATAACCTCCAAATATTATTCTAACAACTTTACTACAGTTGTCTTAAACAGTGACAACTTCAGGATGAACAATGTATATCTTTGTAATGAAACCTAAAAATTAATAGATTTCTGTGACAATGGCTTCCAGCACTGGCTAATGGGTTAGTGCTAATAGAAGCCCTCAACATGCACTTTGGAGCTTAGTTTAGCAAAACACTAAGATTGATACTGGCGCCTCACAACACAACCTACCCTGTTTCACATTAACTTCGGCCATGACTTTAACTTCTAAACACCTCGCGACGTCAGTTACCAAATTAGACATATCATAGCTGTTGTGTTTCGTCTCCCGCAGTCGCGTCGCACTACGTATCGGCCATTGCAAACGTACGTCGTAGCGAATCACATTCAAAAACTAATATATATACAAACATCTTCTATCTAGCTAGACATCTACAACACCTTCAACATTTGTGACCATTGTCTACTCTTGCTTATCATTTTTAACTTATTTACAATACAGTTTACCTGTCAGGGCACAATAGTGACATTCAGAAATGTTCTCGAAGCGCAGCTTCTCTTGCGTCATCACAAACTGACTGTTCTTCTGCTACGGTAGTCAGCGTCGGCTCTGATGAGCAAGGTCCTAGGCACCCTCTGCTGGCGAAGCTAATATTGCACCCTGATAGACATACAGACACTAAACCTTCATGTTCTCATTAGAAAATGTCATTTAGCCCATCGACAATAAAATTGTGAGGGGGGGCAACTACTTCTATGTATCCATTTATCCCATAGCGCCACACATCCAGTGAGGCTGTGGAATACAAATTTGGAGGCGAACTCAAAGCCAGTTGCACAGGTGAATATCATGTGGCATATTCCAAGGATATGCTCCGTACTCGCGACTGTTCTGCAAAGGTCTGAACCCTTTCAGTCTGATCATAATCAAAAGTGCCTTTGGGTACCTGTTCAAAAGTGGAACAACGATCAGCCACCACCTCTACGTGGATGACATCAAGCTGTTTACCAAGAACGAGCATGTCATTGACACCATAATTCACCTGACTAGGATATACAACAATGACATCAGAATGCCATTCAGACTAGATAAGAGTGATCATATCGAGGCAAGAGAAGAGGATCACACCCAAAGGGACTGAACTACCTGAATGCAGCATAACAGATGTGCATGACAGCTACAAATACCTGAACATTCCACTGGTAGTTAGCAACCGTTAGGAGGCAGCTCAAAGAGCAGTCATGGCAAACTACCCAGAGAGGTTGAGGCAGACCCTGAAATTGAGCAGAACGTCTAGGAGAAGATTAACACTTGCCAGTAATCAGATACTGCGCTTGCATAATATCCTGGCCACTGCAAGAGATGCAAGCCACTGATATCACGAAATAAATTTCCTTGCAATGGCCGGTGGATTCCAAGTCCAGCTCTTGAATGCCTGTACAAAAAGTGAAAATTGGGGGCCATGGACTAGTTAGCATCATGGGCACTATCCGGGATGAAACAACAGGCCTCCAAGAATACATTAAGATGATGGCCTCTAGTGACAACCTGTAAAGTGAATATCTCAGGCAACAGAGGCCAAGTAATAAGAAGGAGCCAGATGGACTGTCATAGAAAGACAATCCCCTGCTTGGAATATACCATCGACAAACTGAAGAAGTGGCTGACAAAGGAAAAAAAATATACCAGCGGCTGGAAAATTATGGACTGAAAGAGCACAGAGGCGCTAATAATGGCAGCACTTGAACAGTCCTTAAATACAAGATCGAAAGAGGCCTGGGTCTACAACATCAGACAGGACCCCAGGGATGCGCAAAGATGGCCCAGAGATGGTGCAACATATCACAACAGTGTGTAAGATGCTGGTTGGCAGGCATACATGGAGAGGCATAACCAGGTAGCAGCAATAGTTTATCGGAACATCTTTAAGAATTGTGGACAAGAGGTCCCAGAATCAAGACAACCGAAGGTGATTGAGAACAACCAGGCCAAAATCTGTGGGAATTCCAGATCCAGACCGACAAATCGGTAATAGCCAACCAGTCTGATATAGTGGTGGTGGATTAGCCTCAGAAGACAGCAGTCATGATAGATATAGAAATCCCGAGTGATAGGAACAGTTAAAGCTGAAGTTAGGGAGAACTAGAGAAAATATGGAGGGTAAAGTCAACAATGGTGCCAGTAATAATCGGAGGACTGGGGGAGGTACACACCAAACTGGATGGACAACTCAAGATACCAGGAACAACTTTCAACATGCCCATGCAGAAGACCACAATACTCTGAACCGCTAAGATTCTGCGCAGAACCCTCAAGTTCGCAGGTCTCTGGTGGGGAACTCAATTTTGAAAATAAATTCTGAATTCATTTTAGATGTGGAAGCCTGGCTACCTCTGTCTCTGATATCCTACCTATGTGTTGCATCTGATTTATATGTTCATTTGTCCTTCACTTTTTTCTTTCTTTATTTTCCTCTTAACTTGTCTGCAGGTTTCTTAATAGGCGGTGATGTCTTGCGTCTCCTTCATGGTCACATGGATGAGTGTTTAACTGTTCCATCTGAAAACGACGGGGAGGAGCAGAAGAGGTAATATGCACATTTACTCTATATGTATTGTAAATGATTACATACTTCACATATTTCTGTGGGTGTCCTGATGTAAAACCCAGAAGAGCACTGCGGCTGAATGTTTTTTTTCCTCTTGTTCTTTTTTATTGTTGTACAAATGAATCACCCAAGTGTTAAAAGTGCTGAGTGGAATGTATCTAGGATTTGGCAAATACAAAATAAATCACAGTTTACAAAGTTTATTCACAAATAATGATATTAAACACATATACAATTTACAATCAATCAAGTAAATTCTGTGAAATGAGACTACCCAAAAGCTATCCATAGCTTATAAAAACGGTTCTTAAAAAAACAAACAATTATAAATTACGATTCCATAATTATAACCTAACCTATTATTTGAAATCCCTGAGACGTCCCAAGATTTCCTAGATACAGAGATATTAAGATATTAAGTAAACAATGCATTAGAATCACAACTAAATTAATACAATTTAATAAGACACATAAATGAATGAATGACTGAATGAAAGTAACCAAGGACTACAATGCTGATTAATGCATGTGTGCTGTTAATTCAAAAGATTTCAGCAATGACGTCACTAGTTGCATGATTTAAGATTTATTGATTGTTTTTATTTCAAAGCTAATGGGATGAAAGTCCAGTTGACATCAACTAGTTGCTGATGACGTCCACAGTCAGCCACTAGGATCCCGACAGTATTTCAGGCCGACCCACGTGGGCCCAGCCCTTCCCTCATCTGTGACAGCCAATCGGTGTAGAGACCAAGCACAAGGAAGATAAATAGAGAAAAAAAATACAATTAAAAGAACTGCCACGTGCGCGCACACACACAGCGTGGTGATCTGTGAAATAAAAACAATATCTGGCACGTCATTGGTAAGTCCATTCTCGACGCCATATGACAACTTGGACCGATTGGCTGGGTTTGAAATACTGATGAGAAGTCACAGATGGACTAAATTACTGACGAATGCTGATCTCTAATGATATCACTGATATTTTTTTCAGTCCAGTACTTAGGAGTCGTCCACAAAATCCACAGTTAGGTTAATATTACATTTTGGTGTTCGCGGTTTTCTGTTCAATGTGGTATATGTTGACTGTTAAAATTATGTCTTTTGGGGATAAGTGCTTCAGAAAATGGATGGATATTCAAGTTAATGATGAAAGAATGACATCATTGTGACAGTATGAGGTTAAAAATAAGTGCAATTCTGGCTTCAAGATATGAGACATTACTAGATCCAACATGCTTTCCATTTATTTTGGGACAAAGTTATATTTAACAAATGCTAAAAAAAATGGCTGTCATTAAAATGCAGTTGAATCTTTTGAGCATTCTGTTCCCAAAAAGTATATCTTAAAAATAATAAAAGTAAAAAATTCTTTCTAAAGCTCAGTAATTCCACACTTGTTTGCACAAAAATGAGGAGACATAAATAGTATCTTTTCACGTCTGAACATGATCATGTTCATGTAACAGATATTATATATTAGCGTCGGACCAACTATCTAATTACTTCCTTCTTTCATAAGTGAAGGATCTTGGGATTTGTAGTCCTCCAAACTAAATAAATAATAATAATCTACATCTTCCATCTGTCTGTGAATAACTAAATAAAATAAATATTTAATGGTGCCTAATTAATCATAAAACATACAATGGAAATCAGATGTTTTAGTTATGTAATCCTTAAGGTTTCATCGCTTTTCCATGTATGATTTGTCTTTCATTCGTAAATCAATTTTATCTTAGTTGAAACATACTGATCGTCGTTCGTCAGTACTGTAGTCCACTATGAGTTCTCATCAGTATTTCAGGCCAATCAATCCAAGTCAGATAAACGGCGTCGAGAACGGACTTACCGGTACCACGTCACACGCAGGTGCCGCTCACCTGACATGCAGTTAAATAAATAAAAAATGAAATTGTGTTGATACATTGCTAATTTGCACTGTTGTTTTTTTTTCAAGTGAGAGAATGATGAGGAGTCTTGACCATTTGAACATAGTGACCAACTGTAAAGTGTATGATACCAATTATCATTATTACAATTATTTTTTTAATCACCAGAACGGTGCATTATGAAGGTGGAGCAGTGTCCAGTCACGCCAGGTCCCTGTGGAGGCTGGAGACACTACGAGTTCTGTAAGTGTTTCAATTGTGTAAAGACAAACTAGCAACAAACACATTTACAACCTGATCACAGTTGAAGATAAAGAGTAGTACTGTATTTAATAGTGCACAACTGATTTTTGGGGTTGATACCAAAATTAGCGGCTATAAAAACCCCATACCACATATATCAGCCGATATCAGAAATACAAACCGATAATAGATTATATATCGGGCAAAATATGAAATACGATCATTGATATTCACAGGGTAAGTACTTGAAGACAAATTGTTATAATGCCCAATCGCACCCTTCCAGGTCTCACTGTCATCGCCCACTTTAGCATTGAAGTCCCCCACCACAATCATGGGATCCCCAGGGGGCATGCTGTCTACCACACTCTCCATAAAGGGTGGGTACTCTGAACTGCTGTTTGCTGCATCAGCATAAACAACAGTTAGGACCCACCAGCCCATATTCCATGTCCATCGTGTTAATTTCTGTATCCGGGGATCGGACCTGCCTTTTGCCGCCGCCCAGCTAATAGGGCACTTGTCCCCTTTGGCATTTCCCAAGGGGTGGTGAGTCCATGGGAAGAGGGACCAATGTTGCCTTTTTGAGCTGTGCCCGGGCCCCATGGATGCAGGCAGGATGTTCATTATTTTGTTGTGTTATTGTTTCATTTCTATTACATTATTTTACAAAAATGTTTCAATCAGCATCTCCAAATCTGAGTCCGTGGTCCTCAGTCTAAAAAGGGTGGAGTAACCACTCCAGGTTGGAGATGAGATCTTGCCCGAAGTGGAGGATTTCAAGTATCATTGGGGTCTTGTTCACGAGTGAGGGAAGATTGGCGTCTGCTGTGATGTGGACCTTGTATGGGTTTGTCATGGTGAAGAAGGAGCTAAGGCGGAAAGCGAAGCTCTAGATTTACTGATCGATCTCTGCTCCTACCATCATCTATGGTCACTAGCTGTGGCTCATGACCTAAAGAACAAGACCTCGGATACAAGCGGCCGAAACGCCGCAGGGTGTTCAGGCGCTCCCTTAGAGAATGAATGAGAAGCTCGGTCATCTGAGAGAGACTCAAGTCAAAACTGCTCCTCCACGTTGAGAGGGGCCAGACGAGGTGGCTCGGGCATTTAGGATGCCTACCAGGTGAGGTGTTCCAGGCATGTCCACCGGCAGGAGGCCCAGAGGACGACCCAGGATACACTGGAGAGACTATGTCTCCCTGCAGGCCTGGGAATGCCTTGGGATCCCTCTGGAAGTGTTGGAATATGTGGCTGGGGAGAAGGAAGTCTTGGCTGGATCAGTGGTAGAAGGGATGAGTGGATGGATGTTTCTCTTATACAGATGTAATTTGGCTAAAGAATCCCGTTTCTCTTTTTCAATTATGTCATGATGTATTGTTTGTCATATTGTATTGAATAAATCCTTTACTGTTCAAACCCCAATTACAATGATGTTGGGCCACTGTGTCAAATGTAAATATAAACAGAACACAATGATTTACAAATCATTTTCAACTTATATTCAATTGAATACGCATCAAAGACAAGAAACATTTTTTGTGAATTGTCACTCGTTTTGAATTTTATTCCTGGAACACATTCCAAAAAAGTGTCCGTTCGTCTAGTCTAGTTGGTTGGTATTGGACCACTTTGACACAGGCCTCTCAGAGGTGTCCTCTTATTGGAACCCTTTTTTCAATTACTACAGGTGTTTAGGCCATACACTGGTAGCACTGCCTGGCTCACTACTCCAGTACTGTCTTGTCCTATTCTGTCCTAATTGCTACTTGTTGCACCAAAGTATTCCCCTTCCTCATAAAATTCTTCACCCAACTCCCATGTAACGTTATAATATCCCAAAAATCATTTTGTTTATTTTTTGTTCTGTTTTCTCTTTTCCCTCTGTCTGTCTTTTCTCAAACCTATAATGTCTGACGGCATATTCAATATAATTCCTAATCACAATGCAACCAAGCATGCGAGCACTGATATCAACCTCTACAATTGCATAGAAGAAAAGTGTTCCGGCATACAACACTCCCATTCTGCATGACTACGATATCAAACGGGCTAGGTTGAAACAAACAAAGAACCAACAAAATGCTGTAAGAACAAGTCAAAATTCTTAGTTATTTTCTGGCACAAAGTGGTTAAGGTGGTATTCTTTATTTGGTTTTGTGTCCAGGTGGAGTGGTAGTCATATTCGCTGGGGCCAGCCGTTCAGACTGAGACATGTGACTAGTGGGAAGTATCTGAGTCTGATGAAGGAGAAATCATTACTACTAACGGAAAAAGAAAAGGCAGATGTCAAGTCAACAGCCTTTTGTTTCAAATCTTCCAAGGTATGTAAGGTAGTCGGAACATCCACTTGAAACGCAGAATTGGGCCCTTTATCCTATTTTGCCTGTCCGTCCTCAGTGCGCGACCTGGGCACATTTCTGCCGTCATCCCTCTGTCCTTATTCTTATTCGTCCATCCTTGTCCTTTTAAAGCGCTTCTGCCCTTACTTTTTACCAGTCCGTCCCCCCTGCCCAAAATGGGCATACGGATGGATGGAACATCCTTTCCGGAACAGACGGACCGACCGTTCTGTCCCTGGGACGGAAAGCCCATCTCTGTTGAATTTTTTTCTTTGCCTTGTAGTCTTCAATTGCACTTGTCAATACAAACATGTTTTCTGAAGGGCTGATTGTTGTCGCTGTCTTTTTCTCTGTTAGGAAAAGGTTGACCTTGGTGTAAAAAAGGAAGTGGACGGAATGGGCACCCCTGACATTAAGTATGGTGACTCAGTGTGTTACATTCAGCATGTTGACACCGGTCTGTGGCTCACGTACCAGACTGCTGATGCAAAAACTGCACGCATCGGTGATGTTCAAAGAAAGGTAATGTTGCATGTTACGCCAAAGGTAATGTTTGATTTAATATTTTTTGGTTTTTGTATGTCACTAAACCATGTGTTGTCGCGAGTATGTTAATGATGTGTGTATGGAAAAGCTCAGTCTGGAAGAACTTGGGCTGTTCAGTTGGTGAACAAGAAAAACAATCAAATTAGTTGGAGAGATGCTAGTCTGCTTGATGGCTGCAGTTGATTTACCCCAGAACACGGCCTTGTCCACATGCAGTATTTTTTTGGTAGACTTTTTACACTCTAGATCTCTCCTTTAATTCCTGCATGCAGGATCTGGTTCTGTTTTGTTTGTAAAACCAACGGAGTGTGCGTTGAATTTACATTGTCATGACTGAAGCTGGAGCTAGGGTGTTGAGATGCAACAAGGGCCACTACGTTAACTAAGCCAACTAGTTGCTAACTACTTTTTTAAGTGACTAGCAACAAATCTGGCAAATTTTATCTTTCCAGAGTAGGAAATATTGATCCCCTCTGTGTTCAGACTCACTGCAAATAATCGTACTTGGGCAAAGCCGGGTCGAGCTAATTTTACCAAAACAGGAACTAACACTTTGCACAGTTATCCACATAGCCACTGGTGAGCATGTCCAGCTGGCATAACACTGAAACACTTGGTCAAAACTGGACAAAAGTACTTTTCACACAATTTAGGCTTATTATCTTTGAAAGTCAAAGAAAGAAAGAAAGGGTCATCTTATTTAATTTTAAGATTTTCCGGTTGCTGTTTTCCTCTTTTATATTTTACCGTGTGTCACAATCCTTTTTTGCTGGCTGAACTTTGGGATCCATTGCTGGTTTTGTGATGATTGTCACATGACAACACTCCTTTTTGCCATGACACATGCCCAAACAAAAAACTCAAATAAACCCAATTATTTCGATCTTCCTTGAGCTGAAGTCTTCTGTCAGAGATTCTGTGTCAAGTTTTGTAAAGATTTTTGAGGCTTTGTTATTTTTTTTACTTGAATGATATTGGTCGACCTTTCTTTTTGTGTTTACTTTGTGTGCTGTGCTAGAGATTTAAATCAATGTTTCCCATCATTATGTTTTTGCTCACATCAGGCTCTCATGCATCATGAAGGTCACATGGACGATGGGCTGACGTTGTCTCGGTCACAACATGAAGAAAGTCACACTGCCAGAGTCATACGCAGTACTGTGTTCTTATTCAACCTATTCATCAGGTGGGTGTAACATAGCTCTGTTGCTAAAACACAAAGCGTGTTGTGTTTTTTGCAAGAATTTAGTTGAAGAACATCTGATAAGATGTGAGATTTTTGCATGTAGCGCTTTGAAAGAGTTGTAGAAACTATGTATTTACGGGGATATTTTAAATTAAAAGAGAAAATTATTACCCTTTAACGAGCAACATGAGAAGGCGATGCAATCTTTGTGGAATTAAAAAAATAAAACATGAAATGAGAATTTAAAATGCTTCTAAAATCTTCCATAAATTGACATTACATATTCTACTGCCGACACTGCTCTTCCTGGCAATTATCTTCTCTTCCGCTAGTTAAGTCAAGTTTTTTTTGGCAATTATTGGCATGATTTTGATCCGCAGATGTCTCTGAATTTTGGCCTGGTTGAGCAATTAGTGGATATTTTGAACTGAAACAAGTCAGTCAGTTGGAGGATGCGATAGCCTGAGTCGAAGGCGGGACAAAGAAAACGTTGAGAAATAATGAAGTTATAGAATAGAATAGAAATAGAATAGAAATCCCTTTATTGTCATTGTACTCAAGTGTGCAACGAGATTAGAGGGCTCCCCTCTCCAGTGCAATACAACAATAACACAGACAAATATATAAATTAGATAAATAAATAAGACAGTGCAATGGAATTCAGTACTGAATAGAGCATATAGAAACACATCACAATGCTGTTTTGCAAGGTTAGGGTGGTCTCGTGTGTGTGTGAGAGTTCAGTATGGAGATGGCTCTCGGAAAAGAAACTGTTTCTCAGTCTATTGGTCCTTGATTTGATGCATCTGTAGCGCCTGCCAGAGGGCAACAGGTCGAACAGGTGTGAGTTTGGGTGGGTATTGTCTTTGACGATGTTGAGAGCCCTTCTGAGGCACCGGGCGGTGTAGATGTCCGACAGCGAGGGGAGAGGGCAGCCAATAATCCTTTGCGCTGTTTTGACTGTCCTCTGGAGCCTCACTCTGTCCGCCTCAGTGCAGCCGCTGTACCAGGTGGAGACACAGTACGTCAGCAGGCTCTCGATGGACGAGTGGTAGAAGGCCAGCAGCAGCTTCCTGTCCAGGTTGAATTTCCTGAGGACTCTCAGGAAGTGCAGACGTTGGCGGACCTTCTTTACCACTGCTGTGGTGTTGTGACTCCAAGAAAGGTCATCGGAGATCTGTACTCCCAGGAACTTGAACGTGTGGACCCTCTCCACACACACGCCTTCGATGCAGAGGGGGGGCGGCAGCGTCTTGTTCCTCCTGAAGTCGACGACAATCTCCTTTTGTTTTAGCAGAGTTAAGGTGCAGTCTGTTGTCCTTGCACCAAATTGTCTGTCTCTTTACCTCCTCTCTGTAGGCTGTCTCGTCACCTTCCGAGATCAGACCGACCACTGTCGTGTCTTCAGCAAACTTGACGATGGTGTTGTTGCCGTGGGCCGGGCTGCAGTCGTAGGTGTAGAGGGCGTACAGGAGAGGGCTCAGCACGCATCCTTGGGGGGAACCGGTGCTCAGCATGAGGGTGGAGGACGTGTAGGGGCCGAGCAACACAGTCTGGGGTCTGTTGGTCAGAAAGTCCTTAATCCAGATGCGTGTGAGGGCAGGGAGGCCGAGAGTGTCCAGTTTGGCGACGAGGATGTCTGGGATGATCGTGTTGAATGCCGAGCTGTAGTCCACAAAGAGCATCCTTGCATAGCTCTGCTGTTGTTCCAGGTGGCCCAGTACAACATGCAGAGCAGTGTCGATGGTGTCCTCAGTGGATCTGTTAGCCCGGTATGCAAACTGGTAGGGGTCCAGAGTGGGAGGAAGGCAGTCCCTGATGTGCTGGAGAACCAGCCTCTCGAAGCACTTCATAATGACTGGTGTGAGAGCAACAGGACGGTAGTCATTCAGGTGGACGGCTGGTGACTTTTTGGGGATAATGGTGGAAGTTTTCAAGCAGGAGGGGATGACTGCCTGAGCCAGGGAGCGGTTGAAGATCCTGCAGAAAACATGTGACAGTTGGTGGGCACATGCTCTGAGGACCTTGCCTGGTATTCCGTCGGGTCCAGTAGCTTTCCTGGGGTTGACCGCCAGGAGCGCGCGCCTCACATCGTGTTCCTCTACGATGAGTGGGGGGGAGTTGGAGCTTGAAGTGCGGGGGTGTGACGGTTGGGGCGAGTCAAAGCGAGCGAAGACGCAGTTAAGCTCCTCTGCCAGCGATGCACTCGGGTCTACAGAGGTCGTGCTGCTGCCACGGAAGTTGGTGATGCTCCGTAGACCCTGCCACACCTCCCGTGGTCTGTTACTGGCAAGGTGGGCCTCCAGCCTCCCCTTATAGGTTGCCTTGGCTAGCTTGATGCCTTTGCTCAGGTCAGCACGAGCCACCCTGTACTGGGCTTTGTCGCCTGACCTGAAGGCAGCGTCACGGGCCTTGAGGAAAGAGCGAACCCTGCTGGACATCCAGGGCTTCGCATTTGGGAAGGTCCGTATAGTCTTTTGTTGGGACACAGTTTCCATGCAGAACTTGATGTAGTCCAGTACACAATGCGTGTAGACATCAAGGTCCTGATGATCAAAGAGGTCCCAGTTTGTGTCATGAAAGCAGTCCTGTAATTCACTCATGGCGTCGTCACGCCAGGTTTTCACAGTCTTTGTGGTGGGCCTGAATCTGCGCCTGAGAGGGGTGTACGCAGGTGCGAGCTGCAAGGACAGGTGGTCTGACTGGCCGAGGGGGGCGAGTGGGAGGGCTCTGTATGCGTGCTTGATGTTCGAGTACACATGGT
This sequence comes from Idiotropiscis lumnitzeri, assembly GCF_059441095.1. Classification (NCBI taxonomy): domain Eukaryota; kingdom Metazoa; phylum Chordata; class Actinopteri; order Syngnathiformes; family Syngnathidae; genus Idiotropiscis; species Idiotropiscis lumnitzeri. Next base: position 2,411,117 of record NC_142410.1, read on the forward strand.
CGAGAGTGTTGTCTCCCCTCGTCGGGCACTTGACATGCTGGTGAAACTCTGGGAGTACAGTCTTTAAATTGGCCTTATTAAAGTCTCCCGCTACAATGTGGACGCCATCAGGGTGCGCCCGCTGATGTTTATTGATGACGCACGCGAGTAGCGAGAGCGCCGTGCTAGTGCTAGCGTCGGGAGGGATGTAAACAGCTGTGACAATCACTACCGTTAGCTCCCTCAGGAGAAAATAAGGCCGGCATTTAACGGACATGAACTCGATGTCGGGGGAAGAGTGCTTCTCGACGATCGTGCTATCGCCGCACCAGTTCTCATGCACGTAAACACAGAGCCCCCCGCCCCTCCTCTTACCGGTGTCCCTCGTCCGATCCGCGCGATGTAGCGAGCGCCCGGCCAGCTGGATGCTAGCGTCGGGGACGTCTGCATGCAGCCAGGTTTCCGTGACGACGATCACACTGCTATCGCGCACATAGCGGTTTCCCAGGATTTGTAATCCCAGGTCGTCGATTTTGTGGACCACGGATCTGGCGTTGGTGAGGTGCAGACTCGGTAGTGGTTGCCTATGGGGCTGCCGTCGCAGCCGTTGCAAGACACCGGACCTGCAGCCTCGCTTCTGCTTCCTCTCTCTGCGTCGCCTGCGCCGCCTCCCGGTCCCGATGACCAGCCACGGTGAGCCGGGCAGCCTCGCCAGTTCGTTGGGAATTTTGCGATCATAGCAAAATTCCTCTGTGATGGTTATTTCGCATCGATATCCAATGTTCACGATGTCCTGGCGGGTATATCGATGTTGTGCCTCAGTTGATGCCAATAAGAGCAAGCAAACACTAATAAAAAGTAATAAGGAGCACTGTGAGGAGGAGCTGTTAGCCGCTGCGTCCATGCGCGCCGCCATCTTGGAAAAACAAAAAATTAAAAAAATAATTGGATATACAGTTTTACTTTAATTTGAAAGAGTCTTAACCATATTTTACACATATTGAATTTTGGGGGAAATATTGTCACATTACTATCTTAATTGCTTTGAACGTTTTTATGGTCTTAGTCTTGTTTTGGTCTTGACTCGGTCTTGATTTGCTAAATTTTTGGTCTTGGTTTGGTCTAATTCGTTCTGGTCCCAGAGAAACCTTGGTCTTGTATTGGGGGAATTTTACTTTTTAATGGTTTGTATGCAATTTGTTTTAGCTCTGGTGTGTCTGTCCATGCATGAATAATAATTTTTAAAAAGGCTTTTCTAAAATGGGTCTGTGAGCATTTTTGTGGATCTAATTCACACAGTGTATCAAATTGGCAGCATACTGCATGAAGAGCGGCCTTTGGCACAAGCTGTGCCAACTATAGGCCAGTCCCAAGAACGGGTACATGCAGAGACGGTAGCATCAGGAAAGTCATCGGTCTTGAAACTTTTACAAACCATTATGAGCACTGATTCAAAGAATTCCTTAACAGAACGCAACCCAGGCAAACAGTGACCGCCACTGGCGCTCAATTCAGTACAACAATGTTCCCAGTCTTGGCAAATGTTTTCAGCCATCAATGTTAAACATCATTTCACATCTTTCAGGCCTCCAAGGCGTGAGTAACAAATTACAATTTGTCCTTTGTAATTCACAGGAGTCTAGATACATTAAGAGCAAAAGGAAAGAGCACAACTTTTGATGTACCGATTGACTCGATCAGTCTGAGTCTTCAGGATCTGATTGGCTACTTCCAGCCACCTGACGAACACCTAGAACATGAAGACAAGCAGAATCTCCTGAGAGCTTTGAAAAACAGACAGAACCTCTTCCAGGAAGAGGTGAAGTGTGTACGTGTGTGAGTGAGAGACAGAATTTTATCTGTTATAAAATACTGGATGCTACATTTCTTCTTGTCTCAGCTAACCCGTTACGTTTTCCAGATTTACGCTTTTACCAGGGGTCACAGGTTGTTGTGGGAGGAAGGGAAGTAGGATATTTGGTAAAAAAAAAAAAACGTTTTAAAAAATGCAGTTTTGGGTTTTCAAACACACATTGCTGCAAAATATCTGTAACTACATTGCAATTACTACCTGAGGATTTGTCTATTGAAGTGTACCATTTATTTATTAGCCACCTGGAGATTAATTGTTGCACGGTATATATTGGAACCAAGGCAACGTCACTATTTGAGGAAGTAGTTATTTTAATTGCTATTGGATGATGACTTGATTGCAATTTAATTTAATTAATAGAATCCCAAGATGTTATTATAAAATTCACAATTAATGAGAACTGCAGCAACATGGTGGTGATAAGCACCTCCACTTGTACCCTCCTATTATAATTTATTTAATTAATATTATATAATATTTAGATATTTGAAAAGTATTTTTGGGGGGAGTATGTGTGTAGTGATGTGTTATTGAAAAATACAATGAAAATGGGATATTCACATGTTTGTAAAACAGTTTTAATGAAATTCACATAAGAGGAGGATTAAGGGAAAATTAACAGATGTAATTTTGTTACTTTATGTACTCGAACAATTGTTCCTTATCAACGTATTTGATACGATGCTTTGTCATGCTACAATTTACAGTGATATGAGATGAACTGGTATTTGCAGATTTGACTGCCTTTAGCCTCACCATCAAGAGAATTTTCTGAATAAGCTAGCTTTTGCATCCATAGGGAATGATCGCCCTAGTCCTGGAGTGCATTGATCGACTTCACGTCTATAGCAGTGCAGCCCATTTTGCAGAAGCGGCTGGAAGGGAGGCAGGAGAGGCCTGGAGCTCCAGCCTTAACTCTCTCTACCAACTATTGGGTATGCAAACATTCACATAGATAAAATGTCTGGCAACAATAACCCTCGTTTCCTGCTCCCTCTTGTCCCTTTTAGCTGCACTCATCAGGGGTAACAGAAAGAACTGTGCTCAGTTTTCGGGATCCTTAGACTGGCTCATCAGTAGGCTGGAGAGACTGGAGGCCTCCTCTGGTATGTTGGCACACTTTGATCACAACATTATCATATAGACCCATAATAAATGCTCTACAATTTGGTTGGAAGTTGGCCACCAGTGTTGTCTTAGTGGCATCCCTATGATCTATAAAGCTATGTCGAATGGTGAATCTAATTGTGAGTTGCACACAAAAAGAAAGCAAGAGTAAGCATCTTGACGCTGCACTCCCTGGTGCCATGCGGAGAGTTTTGCCGTTGGTTTAGATGAAAAATCAGATGTATTTTTCAATGTTGCTCTTTTTAATAATCAAAATAAATGCAAATTAGATTTGCATATCACCTTTCAGTACACCCGAGGACGCTTTGCAGATCATTGCTGATCAGAGAAAAAAAGGAGGAGGATAATTAATGGCTTGACAGGGGCCTCGCGTTCGTGAGGCTACAGCTACACCAAGACCACTTTGAGGTGTAATTTAGGCTAAGCAGGGATCACTGCTTTTCATAAGTCACCTTATGTCATCTGTATGTATGTATGTATGTTTGGGACACTGAGAAGTCCCTCAATTATCCTCATGCTGTTAACTGTAAATAAGCCAGCCAAAGTAGCTCTAAATTACACCCCCACCCTTGCTCCTACTGCTGTGCCACCCAGCAACGCTCCATTCCATGATACCTCACCACATACAAAATGAATGGGTTTGCCAATGGGGCGCTGCTAAGTCCATCCATCCATCCATTATTCGCCACTTGTCCGGGGTCGGGTCGCGGGGGCAGCAGCTTGAGCAGGTAGGCCCAGACTTCGCGCTCCCCAGCCACATCTTCCAGCTCTGCCGGAGGGCTGCCCAGGCGTTCCCAGGCCAGCCGGGAGACATAGTCCCTCCAGCGTGTCCTGGGTCATCCTCTGGGCTTCCTGCCGGTAGGACATACCCGGAACACCTCACCAGGGAGGCGTCCAGGAGGCATCCTAAACAGATGCCCGAGCCACCTCATCTGGCTCCTCTCTACGTGGTGGAGCAGCGGCTCGACACTGAGTCCCTCCCGGATGGCCGAGCTTCTCACCATATGTCTAAGGGAGAGCCCAGACACCCTGCGGAGGAAACTCATTTCGGCCGCTTGTATCCGAGATCTTGTTCTTTCGGTCACGACCCACAGCTCGTGACCATAGGTGAGGGTAGGAACGTAGATCGACCGGTAAATCGAGAGCTTCGCCTTTTGGCTCAGCTCCCTCTTCACCACGACAGACAGATACAGCGCCCGCATCACAGCGGAGGCTGCACCGATCCGCCTGTCAATCTCTCGCTCCATCCTCCCCTCACTCGTAAACAAGACCCCAAGATACTTAAACTCATCCACTTGGGGCAGCCAGGCGCTGCTAAGTGCAGTGTGAAAAGGGGCTTATCCAAGCTGACTACCGCGTAAGAGGCTTGCTACAACACTGTTTGACTGTTTGCAAGTCACTCGCAGGGCCTAGTTCAATGAGTCTGAAATCGAATCTGATGGTGAAATTGTTATTCCGTGCGTGCGTCCACTCTCTACTGCTTATCCTGTTGGAGCCTATCCCAGCTGTCATTTGGATGAACGATGGGGTAGACCGTGGACTGGTTGTCAGTCAATTAATGGGCACATCCTGGGGAGAAACACAGCCATTCGCACTGACGTTCTCACCTATGGACCAATTACAATATTCAGTTCACCAAAGAAGTATGTTTTAATTATGGACATAATTAATTCATTATAATTAATTATTCACTTATTTAAGAATGTGAGAGGACACAGAGAACATGTATATGTGTATATGTATATATATTATTTATAAGTAAATAAAACAGAGTTAACAGAGTTAAAATATTTAACAGTGTTAAACATTTTAGAATTAATCTCATTCATTTTGACTGCCCTATTATTTTTCCAACATTATTTGCAATTTTTCATCCAGGCATCCTGGAGGTTCTTCACTGTGTGCTGGTGGAGAGTCCTGAAGCCCTGAACCTTATCAAAGAGGGACATATCAAATCCATCATTTCTCTTCTGGATAAACATGGACGCAACCACAAGGTATATGTACTCAGTAGAATGCAAGCGACAATATTCACCTGCGTTCAGTTACTGTAATGTATTTGGGATCAAATATGCTTCCACAGAGTACTTTATTTGAATGGTCAATTATGATCTCATTGTTAATATAAAAGTTGAATCATTTAGAGGTTTATACATTGAAATACAGCCAAACCCATCAATCGGGATTTATAAACATCAGTCTTTGTGTTTGTTGGTATTGGCATGTATGGTCTTGTATCAGTGATATGTTCTGACATCCTTTGTGTATGTGCATGCTGTGTAGGTTCTTGATGTGTTGTGTTCGCTTTGTGTGTGTCACGGTGTGGCAGTACGCTCAAACCAGCACCTGATCTGTGACAACCTACTGCCTGGAAGAGACTTGTTACTTCAGACACGTCTGATCAATTACGTAAGCAGGTACAAAGACATAAAATGTGTGTTAGCATTCACTGTAGACATAGATTGTCATTGTTCGATCTGTGTCGTGACAAAATTCGTTTATCTTCTCCTTTCAGCATGTGCCCTAATATCTTTCTGGGTGTTAGTGAAGGCTCTGCGCAGTATAAGAAGTGGTACTATGAGCTTATCGTAGACCAAGCACTGCCATTCGTCACGGCGGAGGCATCTCACCTGAGAGTGGGCTGGGCTAACACCAAGGGTTATGTGCCCTGCCCCAGCGGTGGGGAGGGTTGGGGAGGTAATGGAGTGGGCGATGACCTCTATTCCTTTGGCTTTGATGGACTCCATCTTTGGTCAGGTGCGGCTTGTTCGTACATGGTTGTACAAAATGAATAGATTGTGTTAAAAGAGAAGCGTGATACACTGTCCATTAGCAAAAGAAATACACAGCTCTTAATCATAGTGATTATCATGGCTCACTTTTACCTCCTTTATACTGTCACCCTTCAAAGTTTTCATTTAGAGTTGAGAAATTAGATGGTGAGGTTAAGATTCATCATTCATTAGGATGCAAAATGATTCAGTGTGGTATTTTTCTGAAAATCTGATTTTATACGATGATGGATTTAAAATAAAAAACATTATGCTTTCTACCCCTTGCAATTTAAAAACATTTCCAGGTATCCCTAAAATTCTTTGCCAGAATGCTAAATGCATGATTAATTAGAGAGAACTTAAAATCCATTTGTAGGCGTGTCACAAATTAATCTTTGGAGAATTGATTATCTTATCGATTATTCGATATCTTATCGATTACTTCAGTATTTGCCACCATCGCCCACCCACCGTTGCTTCTGCTTCTTCTTCTTTGTCATCTTCTTCTTTTTCTCTCTCTCATCTTTTAAAGACGACAAAGAAGAAACACTTCCGCCAGAAGTATTCATAGCAACCTACTTTTGCTTTGCACAATAACAACAACAAGGATTCAAAAGGCACATTAATTTATAACTTTAAAAACAATCAAATCAAAAATCAATCTTGCATGTACTGATTGCAGCCGGCTCTGTTTTTCTGAGCACTCTGAATCACTGAACGGCACATTTGAACAATATTCTGAGTTTACCAAGACAAAATTTTTAAAAGTGCTGTTCGATCGGTCAGAGTACACCAAAAAACAGAGTGCTGTTGTGCGCTCTCGGTGCTTCAAATGACGACATGGTGCACCAGTGCGTTAGATGGAAAAAGTTCAAGCACAAGCTGTTGATTGGTTTCAAACATAGGCTCTGTTTGGTAATGAATAAAAGCGGAACACTCTCAAGTAGTGCGTGAGCGAGTAAGAGTGAATTACTAAACGCGACCCTAATGTTAATTTCTTGACTGCTCCAATTTACAAAAAACTCTGCAATAACTGAACCGTGAAATATCGAGAGAACCTTGTACAATTAAGATGTAGTGGCTATTGTCTCGCTTCCATGCTGCCCCTCATTAATCCTCGCCCTAAGAATGTTCCCCACAGAGTCAGTCCAGATGTGAACACATCATTGCACATCATGCAAATTAGACTTGGGCTTTGTCACGTTATCATAAAGAAACTGTACAGTCACTCAATAGTAAAAAAAATTCCCAACGATTAAATTGTCCAGTATCAACAAATAAAGCATTGGAGGGCCGTTAAAGTAATGTCAATTAAAAAATAACAAGAACAAAAGCACAGCATCTTGAAAAGTTTTAACTACATGAAGAGCATGGGTGACAAATTCACGACAAATGCAGGTGATCAGAAAAGGCTGCGTATAAATAAGTCAAATGCAGGACAAAACATACAGGAGGCATACACAGGAGTACATTATTAAACTATTATTAAAAAAAAAAAAAAAAATACAACTCACAGAAAATGCGTCCAAACAAATTCAATATTTCAAATGGGACTGTGAGGATGTACAGAATGTAGTCATATCTGTGATGTAACTTTTTTGCAGGCTGTATTGCAAAGACCGTTAGCTCTCCCAATCAGCACCTTCTGAAAGCAGACGATGTGGTGAGCTGCTGCTTGGACCTTAGTGTTCCCAGTATCTCCTTCAGGATCAATGGCCAACCAGTTCAGGGCATGTTTGAGAACTTCAACTCTGATGGCCTCTTTTTCCCCGTGGCTAGCTTCTCTGCTGGAGTTAAGTCAGTGCATTACTCAATGCAATTTACTCACAATCACAATCTTTTACCTGCTCATCTTTTCCTTGGCGCCTTGTTTTTGTATAGGCTTCGTTTCCTTCTTGGGGGTCGCCATGGCGAGTTTAAGTTCCTCCCTCCTCCAGGTTATGCTCCGTGCTTTGAGGCTGTGTTGCCAAGAGAGAAACTAAAACTGGAGCCCAGTCAACACCAGACTGCGGCTAGAGACCTTTTGGGACCCACTGTCACCATGAGCCAGGCAGCTTTCACGCCTATGCCTGTGAACACCAGCCAGGTACTAGATTATTACGTATTTAACAGATTGATAGACAAGCAGCGTTTCTTGATTCCAGTAGGGGAATTATTGAATGCAAGCATACATATACCAATACATAAAACCAACTAGAACAGTAGGCATGTATTAACTCATTTACTACCAGCCGAGTAAAAATAATGGATCTAAGACGTCTTTAGCCGTCAATGGCAATAAATGAATTAAGTACTCATTAAGGGTCGCGCACCAGGGAGTACATAAGTCCTATTGGAATCACTTTTTACTCAAAAAATGTACTCAGGCAAGTTACAATGGCTGTACTGTACTCACTACGTGTTGGATGCACTTGTTATGTTAATGCAAGTCTACAGTAAGCCAAACTCAATATTCATGAGGCAGGAAACTGAGCATCTTGATTCTTTTTTACGGTTGTCTTGGCAGCTTACAGTGAATTACTGTAGTGTGAGCTCGATGAAAATGTTGAGTGAGACTAAAAGAGAACAAAAATAAAATCTACGATAGCTTTTGCTAAACCAAAAAATTCCACCACAAATTGGCTAGTGTCAAAAGGTCTGGTATAGATGCGAGCCAGAGCAGTTACAAAGGAAACAAAGGTGTTTTCACAATCTTTTCACTGGCGATTTCCAAAAGAGATATCTAAACACTTTTTAAGCACAATTAAACTTACAGCCATTGCTTTAGAAAATGTATGAAAAAGGAACGTAACACAGGTGGACTTGTTACAATGATTACGGGCAGGTTTTCTGCAACACGTCTCTCACTAACTGAACATGGCGTCCACTACCCACAATGCATTACAACGAGTGACTGTCTTTATAACTAATTACAGGTAATTAAATGCTGACTTTATAGAAATTATTTGAAACATAATGACCTTTTAGCATGGAAATTATGACATTTTAAATAAAGAAATATTATGAACTTTTTTTTAACCTATCTGAAACGACTTTTTTGACACTTACTGTGGACAAAAGAATGTAATTTGGTGGTCCTCTCAGTCATTACTGGATGCATGAACTATCCCTTGATCAGGCAGTTTGCCATTTTTTGTATGAAGAAGTAATTTTTGATGAATTCCATCCTCTTTTATGTGCTGAGTTAGGTATAGTCAGTGCTAGCGAGTTTGAATATATCATTTTTCAGGTTGGAAACAATTTTGGTGGCCCAGTGTCTTTTTTTTTCATGACAACTCTGAAAAACTTTCATTGGACTGGATGATAAAAATATTAACCCAAAAATTTGCAATTCCTGGTCAGTGTGTAGGCCAATAGACAAGGCCTTGAAGGCCCTGACTGCAAGCAACAGACTTTTTGGCCCGTGCCATTTCATGTGGTTGGAGTAGGGCATCAAAGTTTGTTCAACATTTCAAGCATTTGTCATCAAGAAAGACATGTACCTCCCCATTCATTGACGCACAAAGCTTTATTTGCCATCATTTCATACTTTAATAATATACGCATTTTATATCAATGGAGGGTTAAACTGTTTTTCGTTGTCTGCTTTTGCTAAAATGATACAAATCTCCATTTTCAGGTATGGGAACAACAGCATTCTGATGTGTTAATCAAAACAAATATTTTGTTAAATTAATGAGGGTAAAGCCACACCTCTACTTCTATAGTTAAGTGGACTTTATCTTGTGTCTGTGTGTAGATTGCTTTGCCATTTCACTTAGAGAGGATCAAGGAGAAGCTTGCAGAAAACATTCATGAGCTGTGGGTGATGAATAAGATTGAATTTGGCTGGACCTACGGAGTCGTGAGTATCCTTATCACTTTGGCTACATTTTTCCCCCAAACAGTATGTTTATTGGGGTTTCGTGGCTATAACAGTAACTAAAAAATTGTGACAATTGACAAAATGTTGTTAAAGAGAAAAAAACAAACAAACAGCCCCACCCCTGACCTCAGCATGTACTCCTACCAAAGCAGTACTATAAACAAAATAAATACAAACATAACCAACAATTTGACACTATAATAAGCGAAAAAACTAATAATTTAAAAAAGGGATAAAAAAAATAAAAACAATAAATAAAAGAAAATACATAATCAACGATTGATATATACACTGTATATTGATATGCAGCTGTATTACTGTGATGTTATTTGACAATTCATACTTTAACCATAAGAGAAAAAGGGACTTCTGAGGTTATCAAATGATTTAGCATGACCAGGATCAGCCCATTTTTTTCTAGTTTAAGAAACTACATCACCTGCTTAACCCAGGCTTCCTTCTTACGGGGGGATCCAGGGGCATGCCCAGGTCAACTGGGAGATGTAGTCTCTCTGGCATGTTATAGGTCGTCCCTGGGACCGCCTCCAAGTAGAACATGCCCAGAACAACACACCATGGGATGTCCAGGAAGTATCCTAACAAGGACTCTCTCTGTGTGAGGTAGCAGCTTGACTCTGAACTCCTCCCGGATGACCGAGCTTCTCACCTTATCTCTAAGGGAGAGCCTGGACACCCTGGGAGGAAATGTGTTTTGGCCGCTTGAATCAAGGATCTTGTTTTTTCGGTCATGTGATCATGGGTGAGGGTAGGAACGTAGCTCGACAGGTAAATTGAGAGCTTCGTCTTTTGGCTTAGCTCCTTCTTCGCCACACCAGACTGATACAGTGTCTGCACCAATGCAGGCGCAGCACCTCTCCGCCTGCCAATCTCCCTATTCCATCTCCCCCTCACTCATGAACAAGAAATCAAGATTCCTGAACTCCTCCACTTAGGAATCTCATTTCAGACCTAGAAAGGGCACTCCACCAATTTCCGACTGAGTACAAGGTCTCAGATTTGGAGGTGCAGATTCTCATTTCAAATACTTCACGCGCGGCTGTGAGCCATTCCAGTGAGAGTTCAAGATTGCCACTTGATGAAGCCAACAGCATCACATCATCTGCAAAAATCTGAGACATAATACTGTGTTCACCAAACCAGACCTCCGTAATTCCTTGGCTTCCCCTACAAATTCTGCCCATGAACGTTCTGAACAGAATCTGCAGCCTTGGCTCACTCCAACCTTCACTGGAAATATATCCGACTTACTGCCGGCAATGCCGACCAAACCCCGACACTGGTCATACAGGGACCAAACAATCCTCACTGCGGTGTCCAGTACCCCTTACTCTCAGAGCACCCCTCACAAGAGCTCCTCGAGGACATTCTCAAATGATTTCTCCAAGTCCACAAACCACATCTAGACTGGTTGAGTGAACGCCCATACACCTTCAACGACCCAGTGGAGGATGTAAAGCTTGTCCGCTGTTCCACCAACAAGACGACACCCACAATGAGTCCTCCTGAATCTGAGATTCGACTTTGTGATGGACCCTGCTCTCGATACCACTGAATAGTCCTTAACAGGGAGTCTGATGAGTATGATCCTCCTGTAATTGGAACACATCTTCCTCTCCCCCTTCTTAAATAGGGGAACCACCACCCCAGAGTCCCAATCCACAGGCACAGTCTTCTATGTCCATGCAATGTTGCAGAGGTGTGTCAACCAGGACAAGGCCCCACAACATCAAGAGCCTTTTGGAACTCTGGGTAACTTCATCTTCCCCTGGGGCCCTGCCACCAAGAAGCTTTGTATTAACTTCAGTGACCTCAAAACCCAGAGATAGGAGAGCCCACGTCAGAGAGACAACAAGACTCTGCTTCCTTGTGGGAAGGCATGCTGGTGGGATTGAGGAGGTCTTCGAAGTATTATGGCCACCGATTCAAAATGTCCTGAGTCGAGATCAGCAGTAAACAGAATAAATATTTTTGATTATGCATATAATATGTTCTCATTCAGCTATTTTAAACATCTTTTACACTCTTGAACATAATAAACAAATGTCAGAATTACTTTGCTGAGTAACTAATGAAGTTTACAAGGCAGTAACTGAGTTACTAACTCAATTACTTTTTGGAAACTAGTGATTTGAAATTCTAATTATTTTTTTTTTAAAGTAACATTCCCAACACTGCATATGAGCTGTTGCTTTTACAAATTATTAAAAAATCTAAAAAAATTGAAAATCGCTTGACTGCAAAGCTCTGCAACTTCACTTCACTTCAAGAGTCAGAGAAGGATTGTCACGCCCTCATGTTTCATGAGTGGCATTAAAGCTGTTTTGGTAAAATTAAAAGTATCATTCATCTTAACTTTTTTGTGCAACATGACTTTAAGTACCTGCAGTGGAGTCCTCTATGGTGCGCCTTATCATCATCGTATGCTATAAATGATACTTTGTCCCTATGTGTGCTTTCAGGTTCGAGATGACACCAAGCGGCAACACCCATGTTTGGTGGAGTTTTCAAAGTTGCCGGAACAGGAACGTTGTTACAATTTACAGATGTCTGTGGAAACTCTCAAGTAAAGTATTGCTGCATCACTAAACAAAATCACATACACACGCACGCACCCGCACACGCACACATGCACACGCACACATATTTATATATACTTATATATATATTTGTGTGCGTGTGTGTTTGTGTTTTCTGAGGTTTCAAGCATCACGAGAGCAACACTGCACTTAGTCGGCCACGCCTTATAAAGTTGCATCACAGCAATGTTCTCCATTTTTTGTGTTTGTTTGTGTCACTTTCTATTTACAGTAAATTAAACCAGTTTGTTTATTTTCATTCTGTTTTATTTTTATATTTGCATGTTACAATACAGTGCTATTTGCACTTACAACATAGAGTGAGATTTTCTTGTTGATTGAAAATCAAGAAGTAGATCATCAGTACTCTAAGTAGCTGTTGATGAATTCCTCGAGTGCCTCCACATTGATTGCACTTAATCGTAAGTGCGGCGTTGAAGAAAAAGAAGAAAAAATCACGCCCCCCCCCCAAAAAAAAAGAGGTGACAGTTTTCAGAAATAGTCATGTTGTAGTAGTTTGTTGTCATCCATCTGCAATAGGGCACCACCATTTTTTGTCAGGAATTGTGTTATCCGTTCCATGTTCAGCCTGATCTTAAGAATTTAGCTTGACACAATGTGGGCATGGTGTTAACATTTTTTTTAAATTAGGACTAGCCATGAAGAGTATGAAGGGCCTGAACATGCTCCAATATTCATGTCATTCAAGATATTTTTTTTGTCTGTTTGTGCGTGTGCGTGTGCATTTGTGTGTATGTTTTGTTTTTGTGTGTGTATATGCCTATGTGGGCATGTGTGTCTGTGTTACAGAACTCTTCTTGCTCTGGGGTGCCATGTTGGTCTTGCAGATGAGCATGCAGTGGAGAAAGTCAAAAGTGTAAAACTGTCATCAAAGTGAGTTTCCATTCTTAAAGATGAACATGTTAAGCCTGCCAGGCAGGAGGTGTTCTAACAATGTTGTAACTTTTATCTCTCCAGCTATGAGTTGTCCAGTGGTTACAAACCTGCTCCCTTGGATCTGTGTCACATCAAACTGACCTCTACTCAGGAAGCCATGGTGGATAAATTGGCTGAAAATGCACACAATGTCTGGGCAAGAGACCGCATACGTCAGGGTTGGACTTACGGAATTCAACAGGTAGCAATTCTTATCACGTGTGTCAGATCATCAATACAGTGGCACATGACAAACCAAGTAGCTTGCCATTCACTATTAAGTGCCGAACGACTTCAAGTTTTTACAATTGTAAGGTAATTCATAGTTTTTCACTTGTCACTATCTCCAAGCACAAACTAATTCCCTCACTTCCCAGTCATCCTCAGTTAAACAGGCCTGACTCCCTGAACTCATTCTCTGCTAGCTCAGGTAAAAAGAATGTACGTTTTGGCTTCCATACCTGTCAATGGCAGTGAATGAATTTTAAGAAACTCGCTCATCCTATCACATCCAGCTGTCTTGATGGCTTCGCTGACACTCGGGACTTGAAAAAACTCCAACATCAATTGTTTCCTCAGATCCGACTGTCTGTGAAATCCTGAAGTTGTCAGCGATTTGTGATTGGATGAGTGAATCAGTGGGTGGGGCCAGAGGACAGATGAAAAGGCACTTTGTTGATGGTCACAGTTACCGTATTTTCGCACCCAAAAGACGCGCCGTGTCAAAGGGCGCAACACCTGTTGAGGGCGCTATTTCTGTCTTTGTAACATATACTGGACGCACCGCCTGACAAGACGATAGCACAGCTGCAGTTAGCATAGCATGAACTTGGCAGAGCTGCCCACACCGACACAGCCGATAGCAGCCTACTATGTCCCAATAACATGAGCAATCACCCCATTGTTGCAGCAGACGCCAATTCTCCATTGACAATAGCTGACATTGACAATGGCTCAAGCCAATATTAGGTGCATTGGCAATAGCCTACAAAGCAACGTCAGGGGAGGGAGTTGGCTGCTTACCACACTCCTTAGAGTCACGGTTTAAAAAAAAAATAAAAAACTCATCATACAAGCAAACAATGAAACATAGAAATAAGATTAACACAAACAATTATCTCTCATGCCATCAATATACCCAAAAAAATAACACAAAAGCCACTCAGCCTTAGCTAATTCAAGCAATGCATTCTGGGAGCAGAGACCCACAATCCCATAGCTGTTTAGAGAGATTTGCATGGCTGTTTAAAGAGATGTGCTGTTATGCTTTGGACTTTTTGTCTGTTGTCTAAACCTGGGACGTTTCTTGCTTGCAATAACATAAATGATAAGACAAACTAAAACATTGTGGACAGCTGCCCTTTGTCCAGCTTTTTCCAACACCATCACCCAAACATTATAGTCAGATGGTGTATTTGTCACGGTCGATTGTAAGCATGGACAACTCACTCTTTGCCCAGCAGGGTGTGCTAACATGCACTTCCAACAGCTCGTTGATGACAAGGGCTGATGGACGTGAGTGGTACTTTGTCCATTTAATGGACGCATCGACTGACAGGGCGCTTTGTTTGTTAAGGAGAATTTTTGTGACTTTAAAGTGCGCCTTATGACTGCGAACATTTTTAGTGTGCCGACACATTAGAATCAGTTCATTTCAAAGATTTGTTCACAGTCGTTTATTCTCCCCCTGCGGAGTTTAAAAAAAAAAAAAGAAATTGCAAATCACGCACTCACTTTTACTTACTGAACTGATAACGAGAACGAGAATGGCAGTCTGTTCACTGTATCGTTTGCAAATGACAACAATGTGGCCAGTTTAGTCAGTGACCCGCCTCACCCAGAATAAAAAAAAAAAGAGAGAGTTGAGAGAAACGCTCATTTGCTGATTTCTTTGATGCCATCAATTATTCATTTTTGTAATAAATAGATTCATTGTCATGACCCGTGTCGGTCATGTCAGGTGTTTTTGTTATTGTTTTTGTCACGTTCCTTCCCCCACGCCATGTGTGTTTGTTTTTGTCAGCTGAGTGGGGCGTTTCCCCTCAGCACTCGTTCCTCACCAGCCACGCACCTGTTTCCCGTTACCGTCACACACCTGATCCCCATCTGCTCACTTAATGACTGGACTATTTGAACACCTCATCCCGACAGCTCAGCGTCGGAACATTACTCCATACCAGGACTGTCACGGATGCTTCCCGATCTCGTTCTTGCTCTCGTTCACGTTCACGTTCACGTTCACGTTCACGTTCACGTTCCTCAGTATTTGTTCACTATCTTTGTTCCTCGTCCTTGACCCAGTTTAGTCACGTTTTAATTTGCCTCTGTTATTTTTTGCACCCTGCCACGTTGTTTGTCTTTGTTTGATTCAGTTAATAAATTCCCTTTAAGTTACTCTTTTCCCTGCTTCCTCGCATCTTGGGTCCTACCTCCTCCTCGCCGTACGGCGATCACGACTCCACCTCCTCCTTGCCGACCGG
The DNA here is from genome assembly GCF_059441095.1 of Idiotropiscis lumnitzeri. NCBI lineage: Eukaryota > Metazoa > Chordata > Actinopteri > Syngnathiformes > Syngnathidae > Idiotropiscis > Idiotropiscis lumnitzeri. Next base: position 2,426,749 of record NC_142410.1, read on the forward strand.
CGACCCTGACATTAATAGATCGATCACTCTAGTATATTGTCAGACTTTTCACTGTCGCCGCAGGGTGTTTGGTGTTTGAATTTGCTAACAGCTGACTTGGCTCATCAACTAGCATTAGTAAATGCTTTTCCAGATGGGCATGCATAACACTTCTGTATATCCGAGGATAAATGTGCATAATTTGTAAGTGGAACAATCACTGATGGTGTCGTGGTAGTCAAGTCAATTTTATTTGTATTGCCCTTAATTTCAGACAGTCTCAAAGGGCTTTACATAACCACGATCGACATCCCATGATTTTAACCCCCAGGGGGGCAAGGAAAAACTCATCTGCCTGATTTGTGTGCGGGCAGTGCGGGATCGGTTACCACTCAGTGACGGTGTCTATGTCTGCCCTGTGACTGGCTGGTGACCAGTTCAGGGTGTTGTGCGCCTTTTGCCCGTAATCAGCTGGGCTTGGCTCCAGAACCCTAACGCGACCCTGTACAGGATAAGCGATGTGGATAATGACATGACATGACAATTTGTAAGTGACTGCGCTGCCAAGACTCCTTTTTAACAATATATTTCCACATTTGATGAACCGCTATGAGCTGGATTTCAAGAAGACAAATGTGTTGTTCCAAAAAACAAATTGTCAACGAAATAATCCCATTCTATAATCATCATAACGCGGTGTTTAAGTTGACGCATTGACTCACTGACAAGTCAGTTCAACACTTGTTGATGGTGTTGTGGAAATTTCCGTTTATCCGTGTAAGAAGAGGAAATTAAGTATCTGATTCAGACATGTGTCTTTAAGAATATTACCTTAGTACCAAGAAACAAAACAAGTCGAGTTCAGGCAAGTATTTCTGTTCCTCTTCTCCTTGTTTTCTGTTTCTCATCATAACAGCGTCTTTATTAAACATTGACTTGAGCGGGGAAAGCCCCTCCCTGTTCCCAAATACCAAGAAGTGCACAAACATAAATTAAACTTAGAAACCTAATAAGGCAACCCACGAAGCATCATGCTAACTTGATGTTTTGCAGAGCATAGGAGACTGTTTTATTGCGGTGATCACCTCACACCCCACGACGAGGGAAAGGTTGTGTTTATCCTATTCTGAAGGACAGTTGTCTCGTTCCGAGGAAATATTTACTGGTGTGTGAACATTTCATTGACTAATGTCACTGCTGAAAATCAGGTCGCAGTTTATCAGCACACCAAGATTTCTGACTTCTTTGGTTTCTATTGACAGTGACTTCAGGTGTTTTCTTACTGCAATTCTCAATTGCCAAAAAATGAAGCTGCGTGCCATCTGCATAACATTTGCATTTTTTTTAAAAAATGATTTATTTATTGTTTTTTGAATAGGGGTTTCTGAAATAAACTACAGTAAAACAAAAACAAATCAAGTAAAAGGAAAACAGCAAAAAACAAAGAAGTAAAGGACAGAGGGTCACGAAAGGAAAAAAATCATACTAAAGGTGGTTAAAGAGTGGAATCAATGTCAAGTTGTTTACCATATTCAGAATTCATAAACATTTGCATTTTGAAGCCTTTGACCCAAAAGTAATAAATACAAACTGAACAGAAGGAGTCCAAGGACTGACCCTTGAGGGACCCCATGTCACATGTTCAGACACAAATAAACGAGGCAAAGGGCAGCAGCAACATAAGGGGTTGGGAAGAGGAGCAAAACAATAAGGGTCCGCCTTCTGTGAGTGACAAGCTGGTGTGGGAGTGGATGCACTCGCTCAAGAAGTAACAAATTCATAGATTGATATGAGACATATGCTGCAGCAAAAGTTGTGACTTATCAATAAACAGTATTCTCTCCTCTTCTCATACTGGCATATTGCATACCTAACTGTATCACCCTACTTTGTCACCATGGCAACCCAGTCTAAAGTGTCCAGACACATAAACAGTGACTTCTTGTTTTTACATTTGCCCGTCAGGATGTTAAGAATCGGAGAAATCCCCGTCTGGTGCCCTACAGTCTCTTGGATGAGAGAACCAAGAAATCAAACAAAGACAGTCTAAGAGAAGCTGTCAGAACTCTACTTGGTTATGGATACAACCTGGAAGCTCCTGACCAGGACCACAGTATAATACATACTTTCTACTGCATCACCCCTTCCATAAAATTTCAGTTGATACATCTTAATAACTGTCTGCCCCCCTTTCTTTCTTTAATTAGCTCACTTTGATCATAACAATATGTCTGCTGAAAGGTTCCGGATCTTCAGAGCTGAAAGATCCTACTGTGTGAATGCTGGAAAGTGGTACTTTGAGCTAGAGGTAAGAGGAATATAGGGGAATATGAGACTCTGACTAGAGTGTACTGTACAAAATTACATTAAAATGTTTGACCGTTTATAAAACAAATGTTTTAGTGTAATATGAACGTACAAGCTGTTGTATAATTTCATGGATCAACCCAAATATCAGATTAGAGATTACTTTGACTGAATTTTCTTCTTTAATTTGTTTCTCATGTGTATTTTTTTCAGGTATTGACAGCAGGAGAGATGAGGGTTGGCTGGGCAAGACCAGGATGTCTACCCGATCTAGAATTGGGTTCTGATGAACAGGCCTTTGTATTTGATGGATTGAAGGTATCTGCATTCATCTTGTGCAATTTTGTTTGATTCCATATAACGAGCTTGAAATGCTGTGGCTGCGCAATCCTTTTGCAAAGTTTTTTTTAAGTGTTGTATTTTTTACACAATGACAACAATTGGGTTCGACATCAAAAGATCAATCTAAGACTACAACAACAGAACATTTCAGCTTTTGTTTCCAGGTAATTAAATCTAAATTGGATACACAATTGAGAAGATATTATTATTATTATTATTACATAAGTAAACTTATTGGAATTCATAAATGTGAAAGATTAAAGTGAATATGACTGAGTATTCACATTTTGCAAGTTAGACGTGATTTTTGAGTTTATTCGCGAAAAGGCTGCTCGTGAAGAGCAGTTAGCATCATTTCTTGAAGAAGCGATTGCTAATCTGCATAATCAAGCTCCACTGACAGTCAAAGACTCGAGGTTGACCGAATTGTTGTCGGTCTGCTCCCAAAACATTCATTATCTGCATGCTTCCCCCACATGAAAAGTACTCCTTCGTGTGCTGGTGTTCACTCATCTCCTTCCCCTTCCTGTGTTCTGGACTGAGGTGGACAAGGCCGTCTCCACGGCAATGAGATAGTTTGCTAGATGTAAAAGCTGCAGGGGCACTCAAAAGCTAGTGCTGACAGGTCTTCTGTCTTGTCTCCCTCTGTCAATGTTTTTTCATGTTTCTTGGTCGTGATGTGCCTGTTAAGGCAATTTCATTGCCCAGTACTTTGCGCACCAGGACTTGTTCTGTTAAATGTGACAACAAAAATTGCAGTAAAAGCCTCCTAGAAAATCTGAACCTTATTTGGGGTTAATCACAGCCATCATAAGTGGTATCAGGTGTGTGCTGACTCCCATTAAACATCAATTTGAATGTGATTGGTTTAAACCAAATCGGCCCATCCCCAGTTATAAGGGGGTGTGCATACTGGTGCAACCACATTAACTCTTAAAAGTGTTTTATTATTATTATTTATTTATTTATTTAGTTGTAGGTCTTATGGGTGTCATTAATGGTAGTTAAGGTTTTTAACTAATCTTCTCAAAATAGCATTTGAAGAGGGGTGTGTAGATCTTTCATCTAGTTGGGATAGTCCCTCCAAGGGTTTAGGTTTAAGTTTAAGCCGTAAAATGTATAGTACTTGGAGTTTCGTTTACATTCACATGGTTAGCTTTGTTGGACTTAAATTTTTCCAGGTTCAACGCTGGCACCAGGGCAACGAGCACTTTGGGCGTGCCTGGCAGGCGGGGGATGTTGTTGGCTGCATGGTGGACTTGAATGAACATACCATGATGTTCACCTTGAATGGAGAAGTACTGCTTGATGATTCTGGTTCTGAACTGGCATTCAAAGACTTTGATGTCGGTGAAGGTTGGTATTTTTCTCAATTATGTGTCACACATACTTTATCTTACTAATCGGCAAATGTGTAACTGGTAACGCATATCACCTTCAGTGTAACCAATCATTTTATTGTTCAATTTCGGTACTCTGTTTTTAGACTACTAATACTTGACCAATATGTACGTCATGGTTGTTAAACCTGCGAGTGCAAAACGAAAAAAATTCAATGGAAATTCAATTTTTGGGGGACTAGCCCAGAATGTAGGTCAATGTGCAACTTCAAAAAGTGGAAAATTGGAGCCACTGTAACAATAACTGACTGATATGACCCCAAAGCAGAGATTTAAGAAGCATTAAAGGATTAACTTTAAAAAAAATGGGAACCAAGTTCTATGAATGAGTAGGGAGAGATTAATGTTAAAACACAATGATAAAAGACTAGAAACATTATGTGCGACTGTTGAGCGTGAAATGTAATATATAGTAATAGTCTGAAAGAAAGGATGAATAAAAATACTAATATCAAGTAGGGGGAGATAGAAAACAGCTAAGTCAAAACACTGCTGCAAATAAACAAGGAAGGATCTGAGCTACATTGAATCCCAGGAAATTGCCAAAACTTACTGGTAGAAAGAAAAAGCATGAAAAAAATCCCATTTTGAGCAAAATCCAAAATAGGAGAGAGTCTGAATGAAGTACAGCAAAGACAAAGAGCATGAAGTGACATCTTCCTGATATGGCCGCAGGGCTAATGACTGGGAGCTGATTACCAATCGCTGCACCCGCACTTCTCTTGTTTTAAACCAATCTGATATCAGTACTAATCTTAGGGTGATCAGTACTCAGTGCCATGACCAATGCAAGTGTTTTACCAAACAGTGTTATAGGATGTTAAAAAAAAACTGGGAACAGTCATAGACGTCCTCAGGATCCCCACACTTGAAAAAGGCTCTTATGAGTGTCCATAATATTCAGCAAGGACCACTCGTGCTGGCCAACAAACTGGCTTTCATTGGAAGAAGCTTTGTGTAATGACTAAGTTTCCCTGGGGCCAATGTTATGGCCAGATGCTTCAGTAAGGGTATGACTGATCAGAACCCAAAGCAGACACATTGTGTTGAAGTCTGTATTCCAATAAATTACTAAAAAAAAGAGGAGTCGGAAAAGTAGCATATACAAATTACATAAGAAAATACTAATTAAGTACAATAAACAAGTAGGGAGAAAATAAAAGAACACATTTCAAACAAACAATGATGGAACAAGGAAGGAGTTGAGCAAGATGGGTACCTGAAAAGTGCCAGAATTTACAGGAATAAATAAAGAGCACCAAAAACATCATCCTTCTATCAGCAAAATCCTACAAGGGTACAAGACAGAATGCAGCACAGCCAACGGCAAGGACAAAGAAACATTGGCACAATCTGGCAGTTTTGTGGTGGTGCTGCAGGGCTAATGACTGGGAGCTGATTACCAATTGGTTCCAGGTGTGCGGCTTCTTGCCAGAAAAAACAAAAAACAAAAAAAAAACTTAGAGTGGATCATAACAGTAAAACCAGGAAGAAAAGACAGCAAGGACTTCATCAAATGTGTCAAAATGCACATCACTGAAACGTAACTATTATAAACGGTCCTTCTTTTTTTCCAAATCCATTTTGGGGCACCTACAGTTGAATTTAGGAGAATGTGCAACATTTACAAAATTAAATGATATGTATTGTAGTGGGGCGGCACGGTGGCCTGACTGGTTAGCGTGATGGCCTCACAGTGAGAGACAACATCGGGCGTGGGTTCAATACCGGCTACGGCCATCCTGTGTGGAGTTTGCATGTTCTCCCCGTGCCTGCGTGGGTTTCCTCCAGGTATTCCTGTTTGCTCCCACATTCCAAAAACATGCATGGCAGGCCGATTGAACACTCTAAATTACTCCTAGGTATCAGTGTGAGCGTGGATGGTTATTCGTCTCTGTGTGCCCTGTAATTGGCTGGCTCCAGGTGTCCCCTGCTTCCTACCAAAAGATAGCTGGGATAGGCTGCAGCACCCCCCCCCCCACCACCCTAGTGAGAAGCGGTATAGAAGATGGATGGATGTATTGTAGTGATATAGTATCAGGCAAGAATTTAGTTTCCAAAAAAAAAATTGCCTCACCCCGTTATTTATTTATTTATGTTTTAATAAAGTTGTGGTTTTCAGGACATAATGGACACAAAAGATATACTAATAACTACTAATAATGTTTCTTTCCCAAGGTTTCATCCCTGTGTGCAGTTTGGGTGTGTGCCAGGCCGGGAGGATTAACTTTGGTAAACATGTCAGCACCCTGAAGTACTTCACCATATGTGGTCTGCAGGAAGGCTATGAACCCTTTGCTGTCAACATGAACCGGGATGTCACGATATGGCTCAGTAAAAGGCTGCCTCAATTTGTACCTGTAACCCCTGCCCACCAACATATAGAGGTAAAGGGAGTTCCCTTTTTTTGGGGTCATATATCTTATGAAACAGGCTGAGTTGCACTGAAATTCATGCTCATCAGCGGCCCAGCAGTATTGGTGGCGAGGTGACAGAACTACCATGTGAAAATACTCCAAGGGTCAAGAATTATAGGACGTCACACACACTATATTGTTTTGTTGAAATGTTATTAAGACACCTGCAAACTGTGGGGGAAAAGGCACAATTCAAGTGGGGACTAAAATATTAAAAAACATTTTTTTTTCTCTTTAAGGTGACAAGAATAGATGGGACAGTGGACTCTTGTCCTTGTCTGAAGGTCACGCAAAAGTCCTTTAGTTCACAGAACAGCAACACTGACATCAGTTTCTACAGACTCAGCATGCCCATTGATTGTTCTGAATCTTTCTCCAGGCCTCCGTCTAATGGCAGTCTCTTGTCATTGAAGACAGTAAGAGCAAATAAAGCTAAAATATACTCTCAAATATTTTATCCACATCTTGATAGTGTGTTACATATTTAGTCTTTGTGTCTAGGAGCTAGAAGACTTTGAAACGGACTTTGAGGTCCTTGTGAAAACGGCTCATGGCCACAATGGTCCAAGTGGTCCAGACAGAGGTGAATTCAACAACCACAAAGATTACAACCAAGAGAAAACCTCCAAGCTCAAACAAAGGTTAACAAGCTGTCAACTTACTGTAGCTATCTATCAATCTATCGATATATATATATGTATATATATATATGTATATATATATATGTATATATATATATGTATATATATATATATATATATCGATGTGTGTATATATATTTATTTTCTATATGTGTTTGTGTATGTGAGTGTGTGTGTGTATATATATATATATATAATTTCTTTTAACTAATTAATCGCAAAAAATATATTTAATTGCGATTAATCTCAGTTTTTCTACTACTATTTTTTTGTGCTGCTTTTATCAAGTATTTACTTGAATAGTATCTTGTAATTAATGTAAAAATCAACAAATATGAAGTGTATTTTAAATCAAAATTGTTCTAATAGCTTTTTCTGATTCTTGAATAGGATCTAAATGGAGTCATCTTTCCCAGGATTTTTTCTTAGAAACAATTCTCAAAACCTTTATACACTACATTTAGTTGTAAGCACCTCACTCCAGCACTTAAGTGGGTGTTTTTATAGTAAACGAACTAGCCCTGACACCTCCCCAACAGTTTGGTTCTAACAGTGTGAATTTGACTATGCACGATATGCTAATTATTTTTTTTAAATAAATAAAACTGAGTTAACTGAGTTCAAATATTTAATTGTGTGAATTAAAAAATAAATAAATCAAGAGTTAACGCTTTAATTTTGAAAGCCCTAATATGTATACCGTATTTTTACGGTCATAAGACGCACTGCATCAAAGGGCGCAACACCAGTTGAGGGTGCTATTTCCGTATTTAATGCATATACTAGGCGCACCGCACTACAAGGCGCTAGCTCAGCTGCTCTCGCACTAGCTCACCTGCTCTCGGCGCTAGCTCAGCTGCTCTCGCGCTAGCGCAGCTGCTCTCGCGCTAGCTGATGCCAGCTAACCAGGTGTCAATCCCCTAAGGGATAGTTGCGAGAGGTATCACCCCGTTTTGATGACAGATGTCATAAAGTTATTAGGAATCACTGTCAATAGCAATGACTCTAACCAATAAAAAGTGTCTTGGCAATAGTCTACTAGACAACGTCAGGGGAGGGACTTCACTGGTCACCACACTCCTTAGAGTCACGGTTTCAAATCAAAACCAAAAAAAACTCAGCATACAAGCAAACAATGAAACAAAGAAATAAGATTAACACAAAACACGTATCTCTCATGCGATCTATATACCCAAAAGAAATAAAAATAACACAAAAAGATTATAGCAATGGCTTCTTGGGAGCCACTCAGCCTTAGCCAATTACAGCAATGGCTTCTTGGGAGCCACTCAGACTCAGCCAATCACATGGCTGTTTAGAGAGATGTGCATGGCTGTTTAAAGAGATGTGCTGTTATGCTTTGGGCTTTTTGCAGTCTGTTGTCTAAACCTGGGACGTTTCTTGCTTGCAATAACATAAATGATAAGACAGACTACAACATTGTGGACAGCTGCCCTTTTGTCCAGCTTTCTCCTACACCATCACCCAAACACCATAGTCACATAATGTATAAGTCACAGTCAATTTGAACCATAAATGACTCAGACTCTGTCCAGCAGGGTGTGCTAACATGCACTCCGAACAGCCCAATGAGTAAAAGAGTTGATGGTCGCGAGTGATGCTTAGTCCATATAATGGGCACGTCGCTTTACAAGGCGCTTTGTCGCTTTACAAGGCGCTGTGTTTGTTTTGGGCAAGATTAGGGACTTTGAAGAGCGCCCTATGGCCCGGAAAATACGGTATATGTATTGATGCGTGTGTGTGTATATATATAAATATATATATATATATATATATATACATATGTATGTATGACTATATGTATGTATCTGTATGCATCAAGAATGTTCAATTTTGACAACCTTCTTTTTTTATTTCTATTTGTTTTTTTAATATATCAGGTTTTTGTTGAAGAAGAATAAACCAGACAACTCCTATCCCACCCCTGCCTGTCTACCTGAGGACGTGGTGGTTGACGACAGGAATGAATATGAACTACTCATGCAAGCATCTATCGTAAGACCAGACATATTTTTCTCTCTCTCTCTTACCGCCAACTTTATTTTACCTTGAGCTGCTAGCCATTATCAGCTGATTAGTTGATAACTCCGCACCAGTGAAAATAGCCATTCGCACCCTTCCCTCCATCATCTTGAGAAGTATGCTTTCAGTGGCAGAGTATTGCCTGCCCGTCAAATTACAATTTTGTTTACTGTCAATTCAGCCAGCTATCAGCCGGTGACCAACGCAAGCTAATATGCTAATATGGGGCCTTAGAATGTGCAGGACATTTGGGTGTTGCAGAAAAGGCAAATGGGTAAAGTTCTTCTGCAAATAGTTCGTTGATGAGGTGAGTTCGCAAATCAGCACTGACTCACCAGGAGCAAAACACTGCTGCAGAACATTGAAAACAGAAAAAAAAAACATTTAGACTCACTGTTCTACTTTTGGAGGGGAGTGTTTCAAACTTAGTGCAGACAGACAACCAAATTGGAGATTTTCCAATCTAACCCCTATATTTACTGTGTCTTAAGTATACGTATAAATGAGCAGCAACTAAAATAACTAAAAAACATTGTAATTCTACTTTTCTCTTTTATTTTAGCACTCATATTCTGTAAGAATATTCCCTGGCCAGGAGCCCAGCAGTGTGTGGGTGGGCTGGGTCACCTCTGACTTTCATCAGTATGAACCGGGCTTTGGGTTGGACAAGGTCCAAAGTGTCACGGTGACTTTGGGAGATGAGAAAGGCAAAGTTCATGAGAGGTGAGTGAAGTTATATTCGCTCAGTATTTTCTGTTTCAGCATCACACAGGTATAATAACGTTCAAGAAAGGTCTACAATTGGAGTATAATCATGTTTTTGCATGTAAATTACCGTTACCATCCAATTCAATATTTGGTAACAGAAATAATGTTTTATATTAATGTGATAAATTAGAGCTTGGAGTCACACTCAAAATCCCCATTTGATGCTCTGTCCGAACGAGTGCTGAATCAACACAAATGTGTTAATCATTCTTCATCACCTTTAGCCGAAAAACACCATAGTCCAACAAATGAAAAATCTAATTTGATCAAAATTGTTAATAGATGTAGCACTTTACCTACACCATATGTTGTCCAAACCGATTTATTTGAAAACATGTATTGAGTGTACGCTGATGTTTCGACACAGTACCAAGCCATCACTCGCCATACTCTGGCCGACAGCAGAATCGAGGGTCTTTTTTTCGCTTTTAGTCTGATATCAGCTACCTAGCATTAGGCAACCCGATGGGGTTTGTCTCGCTGTTCTAGCATCCAAGTTTGGAACACTGACTAGATGAGGTTTATTAACAAACTGCCTAACAGTTGAAATCAATGCTGGTTAGCTCGCTAAATATTCCCATACAAGCACAAACACTTCCGGGTGTGACTCTCGAAGTGCAGGCTACTCACAATGTAGTACAAAACTCACACGCGTTCCGATTCAAACTTTAAACTTGCCTGCCTTAGCTTATCCCATGGCTCACGGTCCCCATCTTTTGGCAACGTGCAGTCTTGTCTGTGTGTATGTGTTCAGATCTCAAATTGTCTTGTCTTTAAATGTGTTTTTTCGTAATGGAGTCCTTGTGACCCTGCTCTATCAAATCCGTTGTGTCTTTGGCTACAAGTTTGATATGACAGATGTGCTTTATTGAATTTGTTGTGTCTGTAGCAGAATACGAAGTGTTGTTTGTCATCAGCTGATTATGTAGACTATGTGTGTGCATTGAAAATGTGGAGTGCAGTTCATGAAGTCTATGAAATGAAACACATTTAAACTAAGTAATATATAAATATAATGTGTGAATAATATAAAACTAGTAAACACAATCACTTGTCATTTCTGTGCACACTACTTATGGTTTCATTTGATAAATGCTTTTTGATTAATAAATACTTAACACTTGTAGCAAATATGAACCTATTAATGGTTGACATTCTGTCACGTAAATGCCAAAGCTAATTCTCTTAACATAATAAAGATAAAGATGTCCTTTAATCGTCCCACAATGGGGAAATTTGCAATTATACAATCCTTCTCTCTTGCTCTCTCTCATCTCTCTATCTATCTATCTATCTATCTAAATATAAAACATAGACATATAAGCTAAAAAAAACCCAAATTAATACGACATAATTTCATTCATGTAAGCTGACCACTGACCACAAATGTATATTATAAAAGCTCACTGAATGCTCAATTCATTCCATCTTCCAGTATAAAGCGCAGTAACTGCTATATGGTGTGGGCTGGAGAGAGCAGCAGTCCAGAAGGAAGGAGTAACAATGGTTTAGAGATCGGATGTTTGGTTGACACAGCAAACGGACTGCTGTCCTTTACTGCTAATGGCAAAGAGCTCAGCACATACTACCAGGTATGTATTTCAGATGGTAATAAAAGCCGTGTCCAGGACTCATTCATGTCATTCATGCTTTAATTTTGAAAAGAATTTAACATGGCGGGAAAGTTCTGGAACTTAAATTTCATTAGGGTTAATCAAAATGTTCCATCACAGGTGGAGCCCAGTACTAAACTCTTCCCCGCCGTCTTTGCCAAGGCTACCAGTCCCAATGTCTTCCAGTTTGAACTGGGGCAAATTAAGGTGAGATAAATACATACCCGTTTTACAGTGAACACAAACGTAACAATCAGCATGTGCTTTTTAAGGAGAATCCTTCCAATGATTTTTAAACTTAAGGTCGTGCTCCACTTACATTTTATGACGAAGGCGAAAGAGAAATTTAAGTGTGGCCCATTTGCTTAACTAATTCACTGCCATTGACGGATATAGAAGCCAAAAAGTACATTCATTTTACCGAAGGCTGCTTTCTTGGGGCTCATTTGGGCAAATTCCCTACCAAGAGTTGGCATGTTCAAACCAAAATAGTGGCCTCTGTACCCAGGTCGGGATTGCGCATGAGAATCTATCTACCTAGATAAATAAAAATGAAATAACCGTACTACAAAACAAAACCTCAATAGGCGTTGTTGTCTGTGACTCTATCAATTGACATGATATTTCTGTTCCATGTTAGAATGTGATGCCTCTGTCAGCTGGGTTATTTCTGAGTGAGAGGAAGAATTCAGTGCCCCAATGTCCTCCCCGGTTGCATGTCCAGTTTCTCACTCCTGTATTATGGAGTCGTGTTCCCAATCACTATCCCAAGGTAATGGTTGTTGTCACTCTGTTTCTATTGTATGCAAAGCTTTGTGTGTTCAGGCTATACTAACGGTTGTCACCACAGGTTTCGGTATCCCGAGTGAATGACCGACATGGCTGGCAGGTCCACTGTAATGAACCCTTGCAGTTTTTGTCCCTGCACATACCTGAAGAGAACAGGTGAAATCTAGTCAACTGCGGCCTCCCCTTTCTCATCTACACCTTGATACAGTCCTCTGCTCTTTCATTTCTCATTCAGTCTTTGTGCATCATTCAGGTCACTGGATGTCTTGGAGCTGACGGAGAGGAGAGACTTATTAAAGTTTCACTACCATACCCTCAGATTGTATTCTGCAATCTGTGCATTGGGAAACAATCGGGTTGCTCACGCCCTTTGCTCCCATGTCGATGAGGCACAGCTTCTGCATGCTATAGAGAATAAATATATGCCAGGTGAGTCGCATGAAAGGGAAATTGTTGAGAAGAACTTCAATCACTTATTCAGTGTTGACTATAAAGGAACTGAGTGGTCAAAATTAATTTTCCAGCATATAAGGAGTACAAGTGCAAATATTGATGGCATCTGAATTCCTAAAAAAAGGTTTAAACCGAGTATCAAAACAGTGACCCAGTATGCAGCCATGTTGAACATTTTGGACCGCTTGACATAATCCCTGTGACGTCACGCTTGCTGTACACTAGACTTTTAATTTTGGAATTGTTTACCGGTCTATTATGCTATAAAAATGCCGGATGCAGTCAACGCACATGTTTTGGCTTGGTGGGCCATGTAAAATGATGTGACGGTCTTGAGCTGGCCTTGAGTTTGACACCTGTGCCCGTAGTAATTAAAAACACAGCCAAAGACACACACAGAACGCCCATAGCAATGAAATGAAAAAGGGTGGGTCCTGCACTCTACATTCAACTTTGATGTCAAGTAGGGGGCCGTAAAGTATCATCCTGCGGTCCGCAATTGGCCCACGGACCATATGTTTGAGACCACTGCTTTACAGGCTGAGCAGTACAGAAAGAATGAATGGATGCTCTACTTGTTGAGCAAATTGAAATGTTAAGCCCCAACTGTTAAGACTGAAGTTAATATTTTTCTGTATGACTTAATTTCAGGTTTGCTTCGCGCAGGCTACTATGACCTTTTGATTGACATCCACCTGAGCAACTACGCAACGGCCCGACTCATGATGAACAATGAGTACATTGTTCCTATGACTGGTGAAACTAAGAGTATAACTCTCTTTCCCAACGAGGAAAAAAAACACGGCGTTCCTGGCATTGGGCTCAGCACTTCCTTGAGACCACGAATGCACTTTTCATCCCCAAGTTTTGTCTGTGGTTCTGGAACATCATGTACTAATTTCAACAATGGCTCAATAGATTCTTGCCAGTACAGTCCTGAATTCCCCTTGGACATACTAAAAACCAAAACAGTCGAGATGCTGACAGAGGCAGTATGTGAGGGCAACATGCATGTAAGAGATCCCATTGGGGGCAGCACTGAATTTCTCTTTGTGCCACTCATAAAGCTTTTTTACACCATGCTCATCATGGGTGTTTTCCAAAATGGAGATCTGAAGAATATACTGCGTCTTATTGAGCCATCCGTGTTCTCTGAGAAATGTGAAGTGCAGGAGCAAATGCATGAGTTGGAAAAGGAGACAGAGGAAGGAAGAGATGATGACGGACAAAGTATACCAAAGGAGGGATTGTTGCAAATGAAACTACCAGAACCTGTAAAACTCCAGGTAATACTGTCTAACTGCAAATAATTGTTCAAACAATTTCTTAGCAATTTAGTCATAGTACAGTAATTGTAAAGGCAAACAAAACAGCTTATAATGGAAAATTAGAAGGGAGGTAAAGCCCACAAAATACTACTCCTTCCTGATTCTGTGGACATGCACGATATTTGTGGCTGCACATATAAAATGCTAATACGTGTCATGCCCTTTTTGTGTGTCGTAGATGTGCCATGTTCTTCAGTATCTGTGTGACTGCCAGGTGCGTCATCGTATCGAAGCAGTAGTCGCCTTCTCTGATGATTTCGTAGCCTGTCTCCAAAACAACCAGCGCTTTCGCTACAATGAAGTGATGCTCGCCTTGAACATGTCTGCTGCTCTCACTGCCAAGAAGACCAAAGAGTTCCGATCTCCACCTCAGGAACAGGTAAGTAACTAACAGAAAGACCTGGCTTAAAGATCTACACTGCTCACCATAAGTATTGGGACAGTGCTTGCGGCTGTTCTCATTCATCCAGTTAATTTCTTCCGGAGTGCATTGAATAGTCGAAGACGATGTCAAAGAAGATGTTTCGCATCTCGTCCAAGAAGGCAATAAGGCTTGGTTAGGACTGTTTTGAGCCTTTTTGCACGAAGTGATGAAGCCTTCCTGGATGAGAGGCAAAACGTCTTCTTAGAGGAGTGAATGAAATTTCTTTTTAATTTTTGTTCCGAATTGCAAAAAACGATTCCGTTTTATACTTTAATACGTCACTGACAGATTCCACTTGCGTTTCACTGGAGGACTGAACTGACGAGGGGCATTTTTGACAAAAGGCAGTTGGAGGAGCAGTAATTCTATTTATAAGATGTATTTTTTTTTGTGTCAGAAGTAGTTCCAACTGTTTCTAACTACCGAAATGAAATAGGGTGCTGTTACCAGTGGTGGGTGCGTCATTAAATTTTACTGATCCGTCATCAATGTCTAAATTTCGCACACACCAAATCAACTGATTCTTTCTTTTTATTCATTTTTTTTTAATTTGAGGTACCCAAATTACTGATAGGAGTAATATGAGCATCACAAACTGGAAGAAAGAAATAGAACAAGAGACGTGATGAATGGATTGGAAAAAAATAGAATTAGGAAAATCTTACTGAATGAATAAACAGCGGTTGTATGTTATGTTTTATTTTTATTTCCACAGTGCAAGTGTTTGCAAAAATTCTACAGTATATCTGATATTGCAGCCTTATGCCAAATTTGTAATGTTATTTGGAAATGCTGGATTGACCTTTAAAATGTATTCCCTGCAGATCAACATGCTGCTGAACTTTAAGAAGGAGATGCAGGAGTGCCCATGTCCTGAATATATCCGAGAACAACTGCTCGATTTCCATGAGGACCTCATGAAACACTGTGGTATAATTATTTACTACCTACAAAGTCTATTGAAATTTTGCTGCGTAAAAGCTATTTAATCAGCATCACCAGAGGTAATAAGATCGGGCAATAACAATAATTTAATTTAATTGTTTGTAGTTAAATCCCCTAGCTCATGATTAGTGAATATTTGCAAGTACTGTATTTGGGAAGGTAGCGAATGTTCTTGTCAGGCTTTGTTCAGGGTCACAAAAGTTTGCCTAACGGTCGCCAGTACTTTCCTTGTCCAAAGGGAATTTTGAACATTAATAATAACAATGATAATAATAATAATAATAATATATTCAATTTGCAAGTGCCTTTCAAGACTCTCTAGGACACTGTACATCAATAAAAGCAATTAAAACCGAACTGTTCAAAGTAAAAAATATTAGATTTAAAAAAATAAAAAATATAACATAAAATAAAATAAGAAGAATAATTAAAATGACGCAGTGCCATCAGAGTGAGTAGGCGTGCTTAAAGAGGTAAGTTTTGATTTTAAGTTGATAAGCAACGGTGTGTTGCGGCGGTCGGGTGACAGAGAGTTTCATTAAGTGCATGTGCCTGTGTTCTTTGCTCAGAAAAAGCAAAAAAAAAAAAACAACAAACAAAAAAAAAGTCGGAAACATTCCTGAATTTTGTTTGAGCAGGACGTATGAACTATTTTCCGAAAAGAACTTGTTTCTTGACACCGTATTGTCTTTTAATTAACAAACAAAAAAAACATAAATCACAGCAGGTTCTTGGAGATAATGCTGCCATCAAAATCAATTATGCATATTAAAATCTGCTGAACAAAAATACTTCCACCACCCATACAAGACTAGATGAATATACAAGGTTCCATACAGACGCTAATGCTACCTAGTGGCACAAAAATTACCTCAACACAAATGTATGACCGAATGTGCCACACTCCTTTTAACCATATATCTATTTTATTTCTGTTAATTTTATTAAAATTTTCATTATTTTTAGTAAGTACTTCATAAAGTATAAAATGTCTAAACAATGAAATAAAAGACACAAACGAAATTGTCTGTATATGCGGAACATTTTTTCTCGCGTCAAACAAGCAGGGACCCTGGTGCCACAGCTCCACAAATCTTTCCTCCATATCGCAGCTCCACCAGAGAGCAGCTGAAGTACTCTAAGTTCACTTTTTTGCCGCTTAGTAGGATATGGTCAAGGTTTATTTACGTAGCACATTTAAAAACAATAAACACTGCCTAAAGTGCTGTAAATATGTAACATATACACTATAAAATTAATCATTTACACATTCATCATCAAAAATGCATCCGTTAGTGTTTTATAATTGTAAACATAGTTCACGTTGTTGGTTACGTTAATTGCATATTTACGGTATTTTTAAGACTTTGGCGAGGGCCGGCCAGCAGCTGTGCAGGAGTTATTTGTAGCATTACTGTCGGTTGATGAGAAAACAGCATGGACCCAGAAGGCTGGCGCTTTAGAACCTTCTCTGAGATGGTTATGAAAAGAGGTTCTGTTTTAACATAGGAAGACTATTCTGGAAAAGCGAACACCTGCGGCTAAACGATACTGTCTCAATTCAGCTAGCTTGTGTTGCCAGGCAGATTTCATACGACCACTCACGTAATAATCGTCCATGGCCTTCAGAATGCTGTGTGAATGAACAGGCTCTTAGAGTTGATAGACACTTGCGATAGCCAATTAGATCACGAGGTAGTTACAGTAAGCCTTCTCGCAGGCCTTACATTAAAGGTACGAACGTGTTTTGTGATACGATAATCACTTGTGAGAGGCCAGTACAATGCGGAAATTGACACCAGACAGTCTTACTCTGCGACCGTTCTAAAATCTAATATATATTCTTGCTCTTTTGATCCACAATGGCCGAAGGAGGGAAAGGTGTGGATTTGATTGCAGATATACTTGCAAGGCCATTTTCAAGTAAAGCTCACTATTGTGAGCCGAGGTGGTCCAACACTCAGTAGTGCATATGTGTGTGTCTGTATATTATTTCTCCAGCCGTGGTGTCATAAATGATGGTATTATGGATGGTATTTATTCAAGTTGAACTAAGTAGGACTTTACTGAAGGCCTAGGTGGGAAATGCACGGCCCGCCGCTGTGCAAATGTTTCTGCAACTGGTTCTGCCTCCTCCTCAAGGCAAAAATAAACGATTAGCGACTAGTCCTCGTAATGCTCTAAAGATCACTGGGGAGTTGTCATGTAGACAAATCTACTTGTCTGTAAAACCCTAACGATTACTGACTGTAATATCTCTGTTCCCTCAGGTATAGAGCTAACTGAAGATGGCTCTTTAGATGGAGACAATCATTTCACCATTCGAGGTCGACTGATGTCTTTGGTGGAAAAAGTGTCTTACCTGAAGAACAAGATTGTCAACCCACCAAAGGAAAACGCAGATAGACAACCCAGTAAGTTAAATGTAGACTTTTGTGATTGTTGTGCTCATGTAAAAGTGCTTTGCTTTGGTGTCATCTTGTGGCATCTGCAAGCAATTATAAACCTTTTGGGGGGCATGTCAATTACTGGCGTATACCGCCCCTATCACTATACCATGACTTTTAGAAAATGTAAACACAATTTATAGAAATCAAGTGTTGCAGATGGATATGCTTGTTTCCTAATTATTGTGATAATTCATTAACATGATCAGTGTCATCTCATTAATTAATATCATTATCAATATAAATAATGATAATAATAATCAAAGTGATTGGATTAAATTTGTTATCTCAGAAGCGTGTACACAACTGGTGACTACATTAATCATTCCCCAATAGTAATAGACAAAAGAAGCTTCATGAAGGACTTGATGGTTTTTGACTCCTCTAGATGGCATTCTTGGTTTAAAGACATAGTGGAAGTTTTAAGAATTTCTATTGCACTAGCCTTTATCTTTAAACCTAGCGCGCCATCTAGAGACGTACAAAATATCACAACTGCTTAATGAAGCTTTGTTTTCCCATCACTCGTCCCCAAGAAGTAGCTCTCTAGGTCAGAACAGTCAAAATTGAAACATTAATCTAGCCTAGATGTAACGAAGGCATGGATTACTGTCGGGAAATAAAGGGCTTCACTTTAGCCAGCTGCCTAAGATGAAAGAAGCTGGCTCGATCGACAGCACTGATTTGCCGATCTAATTTAAAATCACTGTCCAGTTTAAAACCCAAGTTTGAGACTGTTGGCTTTACATAAGATGCCAGGGGGCCAAGGTCAACGGAGTTGAGAGTAGAAGGCCCACTGGAACTGAACATCATAACTTCTGTTTTCTTTTCATTGAAATTCAGGAAATTAAGTGACAAGTGTTGCTCTTCATGGTATTTTACATTGAAATCAGTATAATTCTCAGTTTACTGGAAAATGTAGCCATCTGTTTTTTACCTGCAATAAATATTCAGACTCTGTCTTGTCTGTCATCATGTCAATTTCTCTCCTTCTATCTCTTCAGGCACGTTACAGCAGTTGATTTCAGAAACGATGGTCCGCTGGGCTCAGGAGTCGGTTATCGAGGATCCAGAGCTTGTCAGGGCCATGTTTGTCCTGTTGCATCGACAGTATGATGGCATTGGAGGACAGGTACGGTCAATTTTCCTAAATAGTGATTTCAATTTACACAGATATTGTTTTAATTTTAGATGATGAATAATTTTTACGTTTTTAGGTAAGATTTTGTTGCTGCATGATTCTTTTTTTCCTCTCCTTTTTACACAAGAACATTGTGATTTATGAAACATGAGACAAATTGCAATGGCTGATTTTTGTGAGTATCGCAGGCAAAATGAGAGGTTATGAGAAGAACCTTTCCATTTGTGTAAACGTTTTGAAATGTCAATTAAAAATTGTTGATTCGGAAATACAGTTTTGGAGCTTCTAAATCACAGGTCTCAAACTCAAGGCCCGGGGGCCAGATCTGGCCTGCGACCTCATTTTATGTGGCCGCGAAGGGCAAATCATGTGGATCAACTTCCTGTTTCTCACATATTTTCTTCACTTTTAACAACATTGCGCTATGAAATATTGTCATTTATTTGTTACAAATCCTCCCATTTTAAAATAAATTGGAGAATTGTTGAACAACCAATTACTTACTGGCTTCTGATTTCAAAACTGGCTTTCCATTAATTTATTGTGTGTATGTGATGAGGTAAGGTGATCATCTATATATATGGCTTCACAGTCATAACGGCCCTCTGAGGGAAACCATAACAACAATGTGGCCCGTCCACGAAAATGAGTTTGACACGCCTGTGCTTAATGATCAAAGGGCTTAGTTAGAGGATCATGCATTGAACTGAGCTGGTTACTGCATTTAGCAGCATTTACCTGAACATGTTGCCTCTGTTCAATTGAATCACTCATTAATGAAGATGATCTCAGTTTTGTTTAAATGTCCATTTTTTTTGCCCTTTGCAAAACATTTTGTGCTCTTCATCAGTAAAATCCTTCTTCCTCACATTGCATGAAAAAAAATGGACCTCAATGAGGAATTTCTCTTAAATTATGCTTTGCTGGGAAAGGCACAATCTAATCTGTTTGAGATTTATGTTATCTGTAATCATAAATGGACAGGATAATGGTCCTGTAAAATATGTAAAACCTTCAATTACATTTCACGTTTATTTAGCTTCAACCCTTCATGCATTGCAATTTGGAACACAGTGTAGTCTAAAAGGATTGAATGTTGTGTTTGATACTGTGATTGGCATGTAAATAGTTTTACGCAGTGTTAAAGTGTGAGTTCTCTCTCTCCAGGTTCGGGCTCTTCCCAAGACTTACACGATAAACTCCGTGTCCATCGAGGACACTATCAACCTGCTGGCTGCTCTTGGTCAGATAAGATCCTTGCTGAGTGTACGAATGGGAAGAGAGGAGGAGAAGCTGATGATAAGAGGACTGGGGTGAGAAAATGCTTCTCTTCTGTTCTTACAAGCAACTTCGAATTCAGAAAACAATCTTTTCTGTAGGCAACTTTCAAATGGATGAACGCTGTCAACCTATTCTGTTTGTGTCCTCTTTTAAGCGCATTTTCATAGTTAGATTAAAAAGTTCAGGTAACAGTTGGTGTTTATTTTTTTTCTGCAGTGATATTATGAACAATAAAGTGTTCTACCAGCATCCTAACTTGATGAGAGCTTTGGGGATGCATGAGACTGTCATGGAGGTTATGGTGAACGTACTCAGTGGAGGAGTTTCTAAGGTATGGAGGGCTGCCTGAAATCTAACCTCGGCCATCCATTTTTTTAAATTATTTTTGTCACACAAGTAGTGTAAAACTAGATTGTTTAAATCAGGGTGCCATGGGACATTAGTTTGCGGAAAACTACAAATATTGCAATTATCTGTGCCAATCTCATATGGTAACTGGAAAATCGGTGAAATGCTCTTCCACTAAATCTTCCACGCATGAAAACATAGTTCAGAACTTTCAGAGAGTTTATCTCAACCTTTTACATGTCATTTTTGTAAAGAACACCCTACGGGTTTGTAGCTAGACTAATGGAGTTGTAAAAAAGTATACAACACAGTAATAACAATATAAATCGCAGGTGGCAAACTCGAGGCCCGGGGGCCAGATCTGGCTCATGACCTCACTTTATGTGTCCCGCGAAGGGAAAATATTGTCCGTCAACTTCCTGTTTCTATCACATTTTCTTCACTTTTAACAACATTGAGGTATGAGATATTGCCATTTATTTGTTACCAATACTCCCTTTTTAAAATAAATTGAAAAATTGTTGAGCAATTACTGGCTTCTGATTTCAAAAACTGTATTTCCATCAATTTGTTTTGTGTATACGATAACATAAAGTGATCATACATTTATATGGGTTCACAGTCACAGTCATAGTTACGGAAAATTAGTTTGACATCCCTCGTATAAATCGATAAATCAATCAATAAATAAAGTATTGTTTTCTTAAAAAAAAAAAATAAAAATAAATAAATTGCATAGACAGTGCATGGCTTTATTTTGTCTTGTTTCAATAGCAATATCTTATATTTGGGTTTGTTTTGCAGGAAATCACCTTTCCTAAAATGGTGGCCAACTGTTGTCGTTTTCTTTGTTACTTCTGTCGAATCAGCCGTCAAAACCAGAAAGCCATGTTTGACCATCTCAGCTACTTGCTGGAGAACAGCAGCGTTGGCCTTGGTGAGTGACTGTAATTGGATGAAGTGATTGGTTACTAAGCTTGTCATTGTTCGGAAAATGCATTGGTGAGTAGGACCCTGCAACTAGTACCTCCACTCCTGCAGAGCGAAAACAATAGCCAGTAACTCACGGTTGCCACTTGCCAATGTTGCATGTGTGTGCCTCTTTGCTCAACTTTTTGCTCTGCCCAGGGAGGAAAAAACACAGGAAAGAGCCAAATGAAGCCCTCCCCAACTGAGAATGGATCATGAGTCAGACTTCACTTTTAATATTTATATAATAGCTGTGCTTTTATGTTCCAGATGACTTATCATCCCAGAACAATTTGAATGCACAGGTGGTATAAAGTATGCTGTAATTCTTGATCACCGTTTTATTTTTGACAAAAGCATGTCACACACAGACAGACGTACATTACGACAATCAACACCTATTTTTACACTGCACATGCACTTTTTTGTGTCTGTACAAACTTCGTTTAGTGTGCTTGGAAATATGGCAGACTGTGCTGTGTCAAATTATGCCAAACTGGGCGTTTTCTTTTACACACGCATAACAATTTGGTGGCTAAAAGTAGATTAAATATTACAGATGCTCGAAGCAGGTTGAAGTTGTGCAGGCAAACTTAATGAAGAGTACTAATGCATTTTAAAACATTTAAAAGCAATTCCTATTAACATGAGGGACCAAAATATAGCAATATTAACATAAATTATAATACCACTTGAAAATTAATTCCAATGATGCAACTCGTGTTTGTTTTTTTTACCTTTTTCTTAATATGCAAATTTGCACCATTTGCCTGTATATTTTGTTAAATTTTCACCATTATGTTTTGTTTCCAGAATTTTGGAAATTTCTTATTTATATTTTAAGGAAAATTATGTTTGTACTGTCCTGTATTCTCCTCAGCATCTCCATCGATGCGAGGAGCCACCCCTCTTGATGTGGCGGCTGCATCAGTGATGGATAACAATGAGTTGGCCCTTGCTTTGAGAGAGCCAGATTTAGAGAAGGTGAAGTTCATCATAGTTATCATTTGGAACGTGTGTGCGTTCACACTTGTGGATTTACCATAGAAATGTGTACCTCACTAGGCTGCAGATAAAACATACCTTTCTTTTTTGCTTCATGCATGAAAAATATAAATACATAAATATGTGATTTGCAGTATTTAAAGTACAGGTTTAATACTTTTCAACAGGAATCCAAATCATAAATATACTTTAGAATGTGGTAACTTCGCAAATAAGGCATCCTAGCTTTATAATAATAATAATAATAATAATCTAACCTTAGAACTTTAGATGCACAACATTTATTGCGATTCAGTCTATGGACTCTTAAAACTGTTAATAATACCCTGTATTAACAAAATGTTTTGAAATAATATTTTTGTTGAATTTTCACAATACTTACCATGGTCTTTTTTAAAATCTTGGACACGTGTAAGAACACTTTTTTTTCCGACAAACCATCCGTGGAAAACTAAATCAAATTAACTACATTTTATAAACAAAACTATAGTTAAAATTCCAAAACTAATTACCCTGGTTTAAACCTACTCTTACAAAGTCATCCTGTACTCAATGTAGCTAAACACAATCATGGTTACGAAATGCTTAGCAATTTCTCCCCCAAAAATATTGAAGCATGTATTTCCTCAACTTCTCCGAGGATGGGAGGAGATCAAAGTTATAGCAGAAGAATGGCCATTCAACCGTTTTTCCGGAGCGTTCCTGTGTCGAGTGAGCGTGGAGCCACCACCACGTAGGCTGCATTATTCAAGCCTACTTCGTCGTTAGGAGCCTACTTATGTAACACTACTGCATGCAAACAAAAAGAAAAAACACTTGGCAAACATGGTATGCATAAAACTGTGAAGGGGGAAATGGATTTCATGCCATGAGACAAACCTTTTTTTTTTTCGCCGCGGTCCGCTTCATCCAAGTCCATAACTTTTACCGACCGGCAACCGGTGTTGGGGTTGGGGGGTAGCTGGCACTTGTTGCTAATGCTAACAACTAGCTGCTAGCCAGTAGTAGCCACTAACATCGGATACTTGTGTCGTGTCAAACAATGACAGCGTAATTAAGTAGTGGTTTGTTAGCGTCCTAAATTGGCAACTGAATATGATTTTGGGATGGCGTTGTGTTGATGTTGGTGGCAACTATGTAATGTCAATTAAAACTGCGATAAAGCAAGCGGAAAGGTCACGGTAACCGTTTCACCACTACGAGAGCCAACTTCAAAGTAATAGTTTACTAAGGCTATTGCATGGGCGTCAATGACTCAATGTGTTGTTTGTTAAGCTTTATTTTGAAGTTAGCCATAGCATAGGCGACTTGTTTGTTGAGTATGTTTGCAGCTTCCTTCACATGTCTGTCTGAAATGACAATGTCGGAACAAGAGAAAAAAAATAAAAAATTCTCATTAATTTGAGTTCTTGTTCCATTTCAAGTTGCCAAAATTCTACCTTAATGCGACTTACGTGATCCATATGGGGTTTAAACTAATGCTGCTATTATAGTGATTGCGGAATAATGTTGCCTTTATGTGAGCGCGCAGTTTTCTTTTTCACCAGCCATTTCACGGATCGTACCTTGCCTGAACCATGGTGTATGAGCCGTACAAATTGCAGGTCAAAGATGATCTGTTTCACCACTAGTCATGTAGTCACTAGTAACGGAGAGATGGCTGTCACTTTTTAAAATAAGATACTTTTTAGCCTCAAATAATAAATAAACCAGAAGTACTGCAAGTTTTTTTTCTTTTACCTTTGCGGCCCGCTCTGCCCTGGTCCAAAGTGATGCACAGACTGGTACCAGGCCTCAGCCTGGTGGTTGGGGACGACTGGTTTAACTGATTAACTACAGTGACACTTGCTTATGCGTTTATTTTTTTTGGTCAGTATAAATACATGTAATCATTTGTCTTCTCAGGTGGTTCAGTATCTGGCTGGCTGTGGATTGCAGAGCTGCATGATGCTGGTGTGTAAAGGATATCCTGACATTGGCTGGAACCCTGTCGAAGGAGAACGCTACCTTGACTTCTTGCGTTTTGCTGTATTTTGCAATGGTTAACATTTAATTATTAAATATTTATGCAGAATTTCTTTTTCTCTTTTTTTTCTAGCTACCTCATCAATCACGTATTGTTCTTGTCATTGCGGTTCTCTCCTGTGCTAGGTGAAAGCGTGGAAGAGAACGCTAACGTTGTGGTGAGACTTCTTATTCGTCGACCGGAATGTTTTGGCCCGGCACTTCGAGGAGAAGGTGGTGATGGGTTGTTGGCCACAATGGAGGAAGCAATTACGATTTCCCTTGATCCTTTAAGAGATGGTCCTTCCTCTGCATCAGAAAACAGCAACATTGTGTAAGACGGTCCCCAAATTTAAAAACACGATGCAATTACAGTTGGTATTGCAGCTTATTTCTTTGCCTAGGTTATTATTTTTGTCTCTACTTATTTTTTTGGTGCGAATCCACTAATAGATGCCGTTATAAAAAGTTAACATACAAATGCATAAACTATGCTAGAGTGCAATCTTAACCTATTATTTGTGTGTGTGTGTTTACCTATATAGTAATGACGGGCTACAGGGAGAAGACGATACCATCCACTTGGGTAATGCTATCATGACCTTCTATGCAGCGCTCATTGACCTGCTCGGACGTTGCGGTCCGGAGATGCATGTGAGTGACACAACAATGCGTCTAACACAATTAAAATCACTCCCACACATGCACAAATGTGTCGTCATCTAATCTTTCACTCTAATCATTTTGCATCAGTTGATACATGCCGGTAAAGGTGAAGCAATCCGCATCAGAGCCATTTTGAGGTCTCTCATTCCCATTGAAGATCTTGTGGGTGTCATCTGCATTCCATTCTCTATGCCGAGCCTGACAAAAGGTAACTACATTTACAGTATTAGCATCAATATTTTTATCGTCTATTGTTATATTAGATATCAGTGAAAACTGGACAAATATTCTACCAGTATGTTGCCATACCTAGATGGGGTGGTGTTGGAGCCAGACATGTCAGCTGGCTTCTGTCCGGATCATAAAGCGGCCATGGTGCTGTTTTTGGACCGAGTATATGGTGTACAAGACCAGAATTTTCTCCTTCACCTGCTAGAAGTCGGCTTCCTACCAGACCTCAGAGCTGCAGCTTCATTGGACACTGTTAGTTTGGGTCATTTTGTGTGCGTTCTATGTTGTTTAATTTTTCTAATTTGTCGTTGTTCTTCAGAATTTGTGTCGCATACATGATGTGATATAAAGTTATTCTTACTCGGACGGATGGTTCTTGACACACAATCTAATCGAGGCCTCTTCAGTCAATCAGTAGAACTTTTTAACTAATAAATGGAATTGAGTTTTTGGAGCCAATGACAGTTTAAAATTTTATATGGCTTGTCCAATACTAATACAATACAATTTCAACTGACTCAATCTGTTGTTGATTTGTAGATTTTCAACTTTATTATATAGTAAATGATTTCAGAAAGATATAAAAATTATTTATTTGGGAATTATACTGTGTTCCCAATTATTAAGCATGTAAAATTTTATGCATTTTATTCATACAGGTAAAGTAAGTTCTTCCTTTCTAGTCGAGTTTCTGTCAGGCAGATGCGTAGTATTAATCAACCAGAGAGGGCCACCTTATTCTATTTTGCCGGGTCATCCTCCGTCCGCGACCCGGTCACCTTTCCGTCATCTTCCTTCTGTCCTTAGTCATAAAAAAAGATGCTCGTGTTCCTGGAGTGTCAAGAGCCCCTCAATGCAGTAAACGTCGAAGGCTTTTCGTCATGTATAAATCTGTATTTACGGTCAATTTAACTACTTTGTAATTTCAGATGAACTTTTTTTTACAATACAATTTTATTTACAGTAAATCGCATTGACTATATTAGAACGTGTACAAAAAAGCAAATGCCTCATAATTATGGAACACAGTAAAGTGTATATACTGCACTTAGGAGAACTTTTACTTTTAGTATGTTGTAATTTTCATTCATTCGTCATTTCATGATTATGCCTCTTTGTGATGTTAATAATTCTCCCCTTTTTCTTCCACGTTTATCTTTGTTAGGCAGCTCTTAGTGCCACAGATATGGCTCTTGCCCTGAATAGGTATCTGTGCACAGCAGTATTACCACTGCTGACAAAATGTGCACCACTGTTTGCGGGGACAGAGCCATTTGCGTCACTGATCGATTCCCTCCTTCACACGGTTTACCGTTTGTCGAAAGGCTGCTGCCTTACCAAAGCACAGAGGGATTCTATTGAAGAGTGTCTTCTTGCAGTTTGTGGGTAAGAGGACATTTCCCAGTTCTCAAACGGTATTTTAACATGACAGTTTTGCTGAACTTATCTAAATTTTTATGTTAACCGGCAAGTATTAGCTTTATACAAGATTTTTTTATTCCAAAAGACACACAAAAGTAGATAGTAAGCTCACTCGTGAACAAGTCCCCAAAATACTTGGGTAAGTTCAAGTTCACTTCGGGCAGGATCTTATGCCTGAATGCGGACTAAACTCTGACATGGGTTGTACGGGAATCAAGGGGCATGGTTGAATGCCTTCTCCAAGTCCTCAAAGCACATGTGGACTGGTTGGTCCGTCTCCTTTGAGGACTCTGCTGAGGGTATAGAATGGACCACTGTTCCACGGTCCAGATGAATACCACCCTGCTCAATCTGAATCCGAACTTCGACTTCCTGACAAACTTGGCAGACTTGAGTGATCCCCTGTAGTTGGAACACCCCCTTCAGTCTCACTTCTGAAAAATGGGGACAACCACGCCCGTCTGGAAATCCAGCAGCGTTGTCCCCAATGTCCACGTTATGTTGTAGGGGTGTGTCAACTCAGCCCCATAACATTCAGATCCTTTAGGAACTGCAGGCGGATGTCATCACAGAACTCCTCCCACACTTGAGTCTGTGGCTTAACTACCACCAAATAGCGCATGGCGATTTAAAAAAAATAAAAAATATCTCATTATTATTTATATACTGTATTGGACATCATGATAAAACACTGACCACATTGTTCTTTAAAGGTGTGTGAGTTGAACAAATGTGTTTGAAGATTGTCAGTAAATGAGTCTCACTGTTGTTGTTTTCTGCTTCTATTTTTTGCAGTAAACTGAGGCCTTCAATGATGCAGCACCTATTGAGGAGGCTCGTGTTTAACATTCCCTTGCTTAATGAACATACCAAGATGCCTTTGAAGGTTTGTCATGCAGGAATCGATTCATATATTTTATTTCAACACCCATTATTGTCTTACAGTAAATTCAGTTTGACCTCAGACGACCTTTTTAAGATATTTTCTGTAACAATGGATGGAAAATTTATAAACAACATTTTTTGCAGCCTTTGAAGGTCTGATAAACCAAGTTGAGGCAGGGATGGAGAACTGTATGCTTCCCAGGTGTTTGCATATGTCAACTCCAGTGTTCTATTGTCACGTGTTGTGTAGTGGACATACTAGCGATAATGAACAGCCCAGTCCTAAGTGCACTGATTTAAATCTTCAGTGATAAGAGCCTCTAGGTCACAGGTGTCAAACTCAAGGCTCAGGGGCCAGATCTGGCCCGCAACCTCATTTTATGTTGCCCGCAATGGGCAAATCATGTGCGTCAACTTCCTGTTTCTAGCACATTTTCTTCACTTTTAACAACATTGAGATATCCGATATTGCCATTTTAAGAATTGTTGAAGAAACAAATGACTGACTGGCTTTGTTGTGTGTATGTGATAACGTAAGGTGATCATACGTTTATATGGGTTCACAGTCAGAACGGCCCTCTGAGGGAAACCAGAACTACGATGTGGCCCGTCCACAAAAATGAGTTTGACACCCCTGCTCTAGGTGCAGGATCTGTGTAATGGCTCCAGTAATTATACTATATCATGAGCTGTTGCCTCCATCGCAGATAATGGAATAAAAGATGTTTGTGACAAAACTGGTGTCACAAAATATATACAGTATTTGTAACCCAAATTGCAACTACTATGAGTTTCCCCATTTATGTGGGCCAGACGTGCAGCACGTCTACAAAGAGATCGTGAGGCATATGCGTCATTCAGTTTTTCAACGTTTACATTGAAAAGCAATTTTAATCCCACACAACATCACATCTCAAATTATGAGTGCAAAGCAACTTTTACAGTGAACTGTACTCCCTGTGTCACTTGCCATGAATTTAGACTTGGCAATTAGTTGTAAGACACCATGAAGGATGGCTATTATTTTTTACTTTCAACAGCTTTTGACCAATCACTTCGAGCGTTGTTGGAAGTACTACTGCCTGACTGGAGGCTGGGGCAGTTTTGGTGCATCGTCTGATGAAGAACTTCACCTTTCGAGGAAATTATTCTGGGGAATATTTGATGCTCTCTCTCAAAAGGTAAGCATCATTGTAGGCTAATGTACGAGTAAAAAAATAAGCACAATTTAATTTAACCTACTCAGTGGCGGGTCGTGCATTTCATAGGCGTTAAATTTCATCGGCCTTCAGTGAAGTTCTACTTAGACTTGAATAAGCCCCCATCATATTGCCATCATTTACGACACAACGGCTGGAGAAATAATGAACAGAAAGACACTTACGCACTACTGAGCGAGTGTTGGACAACCTAGCTTCTCTTGAAAGGTCGGACTTGAAAATGGCGTCGCAAGTGTATCTGCAATTAAATCCACACTTTTCCCTCCTTCAGCCATTGTGGTTTGAAAAAATCTACAATATATTTCTGATTTTCGAACGGTCGCCAGTTACGACTCTCTGGTGTGTTGATTCAGCATAGCGCTGCCCCCTCACAAGTGAGTATCCAATCACAAGACGCGATAATCACCTTCAACGTAAGGCCAGCAGCAAGGCCTTACTGTCATCAACTCATGATCTGATTGGCTATCGTAACTGTCTATCATTGGTAAAAGCCCCCTCGAGTCACAGAAGAGTTGCCCACACGATTGTATCTGAAGGCCTCGGACAAATAGGGCATGCTACTCTTATCATGAAATGTGCCTGGCAACACGAGCTATCTGAATTCTGATTGGATAAAAACTCTAAACAAAAATTCAACACTAGGATATAATATGTCATCAATGTTAAGACTATGGTCATGATTTCTTCATTATGTTAGGCCAGCAGAGAAGGCCCAGAAGGCCTTGACCTTCCGCCACTGAACCTACCGATGATTGCAATTTCTTTCAGAAATATTTGAGATGCGTGTAAATATGGATGCATACAAACCTAAAACATATACATAATTGAAGACTTGGAGATTCAGGGCAGAATTTAAGTAGTCTTAACAAATGAGATGTTAGCCTGGTTTTATTAAGAACAATGAGTCATTGTTACAGATTGAAGAAGGCAGTGAGTTGTAGAGTTAGGTATCACTGCAGATGAAAGTTCTAAGGCAAACAGAGGGCACAGTAAGGTGACAAAACTAAGTAAATAGTGAATGAACAACATAGCCACTGATGGAATGAAGGCGCTCATTACTTATCTGGTGAGGGAGGACTGACCCTTGTCAGAAAACCCAAATACATCACTGTGTTTTTTTTTAGTTACCCCCCAAACATCCGGTCAATTGAAACGTTTAATGCCAGATCTCAACAATTCGCTGCTACATTGCTTTACCAAAAGCATGGACGTGAATAATATTAGCATTTACACCATAAATTATGTTACGTGTGTCTTTGTTTGTTAGCCATATGACCAGGAGCTGTTTAAGGTTGCTTTGACATGCCTTAGCGCAGTGGGAGGAGCACTTCCCCCCGATTATATGGAGTCGAACTACATGGCCATGATGGACAAGCAATCATCTATGGACTCTGAAGGAAACTTCACTCCACAGCCTGCCGACACTGCCAAGTATGTATTTAGTATTTATTTTCATAGTTTCCAATGACTGTCAAATGTGCTGTTTTTGAGAATGATATCCAGTATTCTTAACATTGCTGAACTTACTCCAAAACTATGTAATGTTTTTACTATGCATGTTAAAAAAAGGACCCTTTTCCATTTCACATACTTAGACCCTGCAGCTTATTTTCACTATTGCTTTTTTTTGTCTTTTATAGTGTGACTGTACCAGAAAAATTGGACAGTTTCATTGCAAGATATGCAGAGCATAACCATGAGAAGTGGTGTTTCGAAAAGGTAACTATATATATATATATATATATATATATATATATATATATATATATATATATATATTATTTAAACCCAAGAGGAAACAGATTTTTACTTGAATAATAGCTTGGAAATAATGTAAATTCACCAAATATGAAGTGTATTTTAAATACAAGACCATTCTAATAACTTCCTTTGATCGTTGAATACGCTCTAAATGGAGTCATCTTTACAGGGATTTTTCTTCATACAATTCTCAAAACGTATACAGTACATTGAGTTGTAAGCATGTAAGCAGCACACTCCAGCAGTGTTGGTTTGCAAGGCCCAGTGTTAACTTGAGCACAGTGTTTTGTTCTGGGATGATGTGCTAAAGATGTACAGCTAATATGGAAGAGTGTTTAAATTTGGCTTTGCAAGATATGCAAATTATTTTTTTGAAGCAAACAGCTCTAATATATATAAACTTAAACAATCAATTTAAGTCAATACTGAAATATTTTGATGTTTTGACTTATCCTTTATAAATTTTTTTTATTGTTATTTTTTTCAGTTTTCCAATGGCTGGTCATATGGGGAAAATGCATGTGAAATATCCAGAAGCCACAATTTATTGAAGCCTTTTAAAGCACTCTCTGATAAGGTAAGTCAGTGTTTTTTTGTTTTTTTTTTAAACTTGGAGGGACATTCCACTGGCAGTGCAAAGACAGTGTATAACAACATTCAAAATCATATGTTCACACTCTATGTATGTGATGTAAATAAAATCCTGAGAATTATCTAAAATATTTAGTTCGTTTTTTTTCAATTCAATAGTAATAAGGTATGTTATGAATACGGTCATTGCTTTAATTCCTTGTTAAACATAAAGTTTGGGCTCTGAGTATTGCGCACCAAGTTGTTCAGTATTCGGGGTGCGAGTTCATAGATGCTAAATATAAAAGTGTTTTGTTCTGAAAAATAGTAGCTAGTGGTCGGAATAGTCACCAAATATACAGTCACTAAATTGGCAACACTGGATGGAACATTAAATTATTTTTTCAAAGTGGAATTACTGCATATTTCTTTTTTTTTTTTGTCTCATATTGGATTATTTATTTCCTTTAGGATAAAGAGTCATACTGTTGGCCAATCAGAGAGTCACTAAAAACCATGCTTTGTTGGGGATGGAGCATAAACAGGGTACGAGAGAGTGACCCTGCCACTCTGCATAACAAATCGAGGAGAATATCGCTGGCCAGCCAGGTATACATTTTCTGGAATTTTCCAGGACATTTCCATCGGATCAAAAAAATTTATTTGATGGCTATAACTTACTGTATCTATATTATCTTATCCTATAGTATAGAAATTACGCACCGTACAATTTGAGGTGACATTCTTACGTTGGCTTTATCTTAGTCTTACTCTCAGTTCCGTGCTTTTATAAGATATTCTTGATCAATTAAAAAAGGATTGTCAGTGTTTCAGCAGGCTGTACAGATTCATTTTTTGGTGACCTGCTGGTCACACATTGGTGGTTTTGCATAAAGAATTGCGGATCCACTTGAAACAACAAAATGCACACACACGTTAACATTAGCTGAGCCTATTTGCTGCTTTGTGAAAGCAGTCATGTGTTTCTCTGACTGATTGTTTAGTGTGGCTTCAAGAACACTGAAAAACTCATTAATGAAATGTGTCAATCAGTCAATGTTGTTCATAATAATCATGTGTTCTTCAGCTGTCCTTCGAAGGAGCTCAGTGTTTCAATCCGAGACCCATTGATATGAGCAATGTTACACTGTCCAGAGACACGCAGGTATTAAATATATATTCTAAAAACTGATTAATTCAATTCCTCTGAACTTTTTGTTAAACCATGACATGAGTGCACACTGCCACAAGAAAGCGTACTGATAACGTGCTGAATCTGTTCTGGAAATGAACATATGCTATATAACAGTCACATGTTGTGTTTTGCAGTCAATGGCAGAGCTGCTCGCAGAGAACTATCATAACATCTGGGCCAGAAAAAAGAAAATTGACCTAGAAGCTAAAGGTGTGGTATAGAAAATATAATGGGTTTTAAGCAAGATTATTTTTTAAATATTATGTACAATGCATTCAGAGCTGCCAACTGGTATGGATAGTATTTTGTTACGGATACCACTGAACGCGACTTTGTGATGTTCCGCATATTGAAAAATAAAATATGGGTCACGTTGCTCAAACAGATTGAAAACAAGTAAAAATGTTTTATGGATAATTGTGATCTATGTTTGACAACACGCTGCAGTTGCGGCGTTTTTCTCCTGGTGACTCAGATAATCCTCACTCATGATCAGTGGAAGCTCCCAAACATTTTACCGAGAGCTAACGATCTTGAGACTCACCCCAATCACTGCAAGTTTTAAAAGATTCGTATCAGTGGTGAGAAAAAAGGGTCGCGGCACAAAGTTAAACTTCAGTGGCAGATTATTGTGTTCATTAACGCGAAGACAACAACTGTGTGCTAAATTGCAAATAACATTTATCCCCAAATGCCATGACATTGGGGTATGAATAATCGTGACATTGCCACGCTTGTGATGCATGCAACGCTCAGTTCAACCAACCACGTTCCTCCTTTTAAGTTTGGCTTTGATCGATAGCTAAAGCCAGTGATGGAAGGCGGTTTCACGGATAAACACTCGTCAGGTGAGTACAGGATGGAAAAGCACCAAAATTGAAGGAAAAATGGGGGAAGAATTAAAAACAAAAATTGTGTGTGCGCCAATCTGGGAGGAATTATTTATGTCTGGGCTTTTGATGTCTCAAAACTTCTCTCCTTGATTTTAAAAATTTTTTTTGCTCATTTGCTGTTCAAATAGGCCAGAAATATTAGGGTTAAAATTTTCCCGGCCTTTGGCCACATTTTACATGACCGTTTTTAAAATGACCGGCTGCAACTTGAATATGCAATGCACTTACCTTTTTAAATTCGGCACATTTTAAAGCTTTTTTTAAATCCAATATGGCCTCTAAATGTGTAAAAATGTGCGCTTGCTCACCCTTGATGCTTTCCACTGGTCGGATCGGCGAATGCTTGGTGATTACTGTGAGCTACAACTGGCTAGCTAACATTGCAAAACACAATGCTGAGCTACAAATTCACTTAACATCCAACGTCAACACAGCACGAATGGGTGTGCTATTGTGATGGACATGGAGATATCAAACACCGAAATAAGTGTTTGGGTGATAGATAGTCCCTCAAGTGCCTCCAACTAGTGCAAAATGCTTCTGCTCATCTTTTAACTTGAGGACAAATCACATAATCCCAATCTTGGCCTCTCTTCGCTGGCTCCCAGTGCTCTTTACAGTTTTCTTTATGATACTTCTATTGAAATGTGTTAGATAAATAAAGTTGTATTTTATTGTATCTGCCGAGAGGACGGGCCTATCAAAAAGTACATTCATATAAGAAATATTTTGATAAGCTACAAGATCACCTTGATTTGTGCCCAAAGTGGAAATCGTTTCATCAGCAATAGTGGACACAAGAAAATTACAAATGCATGCAGAAGAAGATATTTGTAGTACAATAATTACATTCCACAAACTTTTGCCCGTGCTTCATCTATATAAGCCATCTATCAACAATGTTAAAAATAGAGTCACTTTCATTTTGACTTTTGAGCTCTTGATTTAAGAGACTTGCTTTGTTTACCACTTTTGAAAACAGAATCGTCAAGGCTAAATAATGCTGAGATGTGGATATTATTGATGAGGGCACATTGAAATATCCTAAACTTTGTTTTGGCTGCAATCACCTGCACCATTACAAAGTTGCTGCATTAAATAATTTACAAAAACAAATACAGAAGCCATAATTTATTACTACAGAACTGATTGTGTTGTGCATTTGAAGTATGTGTAATTGTTTTTATCCTATTACTGTACTTGATACGCCACAATAACCATCATGTGGTAATGTTCTTTAACAAAATGTAAAAAATATTTAAATTTGGATAAATTGTTATGGAAGTGAAGTTCTGCAGGTTAGCATCCACGTTTTTTCACTGATACATATCTTACTTGTTGTCTCTGCATGGCAGGAGGAGGAAATCACCCATTATTGGTACCCTTTGACACGCTGACTGCCAAAGAGAAATTAAAAGACAGACAAAAAGCACAAGATATCCTCAAGTTCCTCCAGATCAATGGTTACACTGTGTCAAGGTAGGAAATGTTTTATATCCACATCCGAAAGTTGCTATTCAAACTCCATTATGGGGACTTATTATTCGTTAGACTTTGTTTTATTCTTATTATCTGATGGCTTTTGAGATAGCATATATAAATATATGCAAGATATATGCGAAATAAAATAACATTTGCCTTGAATACTGTGCAAGGTTATTTTAGTTATTAAAAATTAACAAAATGAGAAACTAAAATTGGAAACACATTTTCGTTAACGAAATGAAATATAATTGAAAATGTTTTTTAAAAAAAACTAACAAACCACATTTTACTGTTATAAAACAAACTAAAACTAACTATTACTATAGTGAGAATGTCCTTTGTTTCCGTCTTTGGCAGTTAATTGAATATACGAGCCTTCGGAGTTGACTTAAAATGTATTTATTTCAATATTACTGCACAGCTGTATTAAAATAAATAAATAAATAAATAAAAAAGGCGAACAGTGTTCTGGGATTTGTAGTCTTCATAACGTATGTCACACAGCAATGTTGTCATCAAGCAGCAGCAAATAAAAAAGAGCCAGCAAATGACATCGCTCCAATGAGACGAGTTTGCATGTGTATTGGGTCGAATGGTTCACCTGCTCACACCCCGAAATGCAATGCTTGGTAAAAAGTGCTTTTGGTTTCAAATATTAAATAAATTTACACAGTATACAAAAAATACTTCACTGTGCAACTTGATTCAATACTTCTAAACAAGAATTCAATACACAAATCCAAGATGGCATCTATTTAGTGTGCATGTATACACGCATCTAACTTAAGAAGAGGCATCATGCACTGCACTTGTCATGGTCCGTTCTTGTCATGCCTTGTTTTTTGTTATTGTCTGCTCAGCTGACGTGGGGGCGTTTCCTTCCAGCACCTGTTCCTGTTTTGTCGTCATGGCTGGAGAGACGCGCCCACCTGCCACCTGTTACTCATTGTCACCATTGATTACCTCGCTATTTAAACGCGCCGCGCTGACCACTCAGCGTCGGATTATTCCCTTTGCTCACATTCATGGCCCAAGTGGTGATTCTCGATTTCGCATTGTTTGCCTTACGTATTTCTCGATCTCGTTTCTGGTTATTGACTCCGCTCTCAGCCTTTGTCCTTCTCTGTCGTGTTCGCTCGTCAATTGGCTTTCCTTGCCCTTTTGTGGTAAGCGATTTTCGTTCTGTTTTGTTCCTTGCCTTTTGCAAGTGTTTTTTGTTCCGTCGTTATTTTCCTGGTGTGAGTTGGCCATCAGCGATTTGTGTTGCACTTTTTCGGTATCGCGTTGATTATATATGTAGATATACAGTGAACCCTCGGTTATCGCGGTTAATGGGGACCGAGACCACCCGCGAAAACTGAAAATCCGCGAAGTAGCGGCGCACCTTAAAAAAGGCTTAAAAAAAAAACATTATATATATATATATGGGTAGAGAGAGAGTAAAATTCATGTTATAACAAGAAAACAAAACAAATTATTATTAAAATTTATTTTTTTATTCCCCAGCCATTATTTTTGTATTTATTCAATTACTTCTTTTTGTATTTATTTAATTACTTCGACTTTTACCTGCTGGTACGCCGTCCGGTGTGCCCTGTGAAATGAAAGCTGGCATTCTTCATTTATTTATTTATTCATTCATAACTGACAGCCTCGCGCTCCGCTCATGCCCGGGCGGAAGTTGTTCCTCTTCGGCTTAACTGCCACGCACGCCGGCCGGTCTCCTCCGGAGCTCTCGCACGGTCCCGAGTGAAGCGAAATGTCGCCGCGCTCGTGCCCGGGCGGAAGGTGCTCCTATTCGGCTTAACTGTGACACACGCCCGCCCTCCTCCCCCGGAGATTCCATTCGGTTAAACTTAGGGGCCGCTTGGCACCGCCCGTGCCCGGGGAAGGTGTTCCTCTACGGCTTAACTGCCACGCACGCCGGCTGGAGCTCTGGTACGGTCCGAATCGCGCGAAACGTCGCCCCAAATCGTGCCCGGGGGAATGTGCTCTTCTTCGTCCACTCTCTTCTTCGTCCACTCTCCTCTTCGGCGCACGCCGGCCGTCTAACCGCTCCAGTGCCCCCTCGTGCCGCTCTGCGAAACTACGATGCCCCCGAATATTTTTTAGACCCGCGAAGCACTGAAGCCGCGAAAGGTGAAGCGCTAAGTAGCGAGGGTTCACTGTAGTTTGTATATGATTTTTGTTGTAATAATAAACACCTTTGTTACGAACCTCACTTCTCTCAGCCTGCGCTTATAGAGTCCAGACATTGCTTTTCCAGCGGCTCTGGAAAAGCACCCCTAACAGCACTCATTGTAATTCAAAGTCTGTGGACTGTGAAACTGTACCCGATATTAATAAAATGTTTTAAAAAAACATGTTTTTGTTGAATTTTGACTATAGAATACTAATCACGGTGTTTTTGTAATCTAACACACAACCAAAGCACCAATCTGTCAGGACCGCTTCCCATCCGGGGCTGGAAAGCGGTGAAGGGTGGATTCTTAAGCGCAGACTCAGGAAGTGATTTTAGACAAGGTATTTATTTAGACCGTCAAGCAGGTTACAATAATCACTAGGGAGTATTCTCTTATCAATTTATATTCTACTAGGGTTCTATGATTACAACCGCCGGGAGGGGCGAAACGAAAAACGCTGGAGGACCGAGTCACACCAGGAAATGAATCACGAAGTAACAAAAGGCACTTGCAAAGCAAGGAACCGAAAAAACGAGCAATCGCTTACCACAAAAGGGTGAAGACAAATCCAAACACGACGATTACAAAAGGCGAGCCGAAAAGTAGCTAGAATGTAAAATAATAAACACAAAGTACGCAAGAACAACACACGGAATCAATCGCAACAAGAACAAGAGCTGTGAGCATGAGCAAGAAGCAATAACATGAGCAACGCAGGATAATAATCCGACGCGGGTCTGACCGCGTCGGTGGCTTAAATAGTCCGCAATCAATGTCTTGATCAGAGGCAGCTGTGGCGTTCGTGAGTGCGTCCCGCTCGTGGCCGATTCCAGGAGCGGGTGCCGTCGGACCACGCCCACTCTCTGCAACCACAACAGACGGATCGTGACACAATCTCTTCAAAACTAATACTAAAACTAAACTGAAAGTGCTTTTGACAAACTAAATCGAATAAAAACTAACAAAGCCATCCTGAAAACTAATTAAAACAAACTACATTTAACAACCAAAAGTCAAAACTAAAAATGATCTATTAATTAATTAATGAATTATTAATTAAAATTCCCGAACTAACCCTGGTACTTTGCCACCCTTCATAAAACTGGCTAGACTTTATCTTTCTGCTGAAATTCATGACAAAAAAATATCTGTAATGAGACTTTAATGTTTTCAGAGGTGTAAAGTCGCACGAGTTGGACTCACCAGCCATAGAGAAACGATTTGCCTACACTTTCCTTCAGCAACTCATCAAATACGTCGACCAGGCCCACGAGCACATGAAGTTTGGTGAGATCCTTCAATCTTAATTCCATAACAGCTACTTTACAAAAGCATCATCCAAGTCTTCTTGAAAATGCTTTATTCGGTAAAGTCGAGTTCACAAAGTAGTACATTGAAAAAGAAGGGGAAAAAATGTGCAGTCAGTTGTACCCATTTTAGTCAGTTATTCCCTCTCTAGACATTGGAACAAGACAAAAGGGAGTAAAGAGTCCTCATGAACAGCAGATGAAGTTTTTTGGGAAGGTGAGAATTCAGCAGCATTGCTTTCAACACCCCCAAAAAAAAATAGTTCACTGGCGAGGATTTGTTTCTACACTTCTCGCAGTTGTCAATTTAATCCACAGGTCGTCCTGCCATTGGTGGATCAGTACTTCAAAAACCATCGGCTGTACTTCTTATCCACGTCCATCCATCCCATAAGCAGTGGCGGTCATGCCTCCAACAAGGAGAAAGAGATGGTAACAAGGTGATTGTGACAAACAATACTGGGAGAGATAGCAGTGACAGGATTTGCCGAATTCCCATACCGGTGCTTGAAATTTCAACTAGACATTGTCTGGATGCTGGAAATGGCAACTGTTTGTCCCCGGGATTTGTTTCTCATTCTCCTTTGTCTTTTTTCTTCTTGGGTGTCTCATAACTGTTTTTTCATTTTTTTCTTCTTCCCTCCCTGCCTCTTCCTCCTCAATTTATTTATTTTTTTTCTAGTCTTTTCTGCAAACTGGGAGTACTTGTCAGAAATAGGATATCCTTATTTGGTAAGAATGGTTTCTGGCTATTGCTTGCACTTTTAATCACGAGCTCAAACTCCCATACAACCCCACCCCTCTTTGTTTAAAAAAAAAGCCAGCACTAAATTTGGATTTGCATGAATCCAGTAAAGTTTGATTAATGAATGTGGAAAGCATTTTTAGCGACCACTTGCAGAGTAATGTCCTACACCAACGTCTGTGTAAGTGTGTATGTGTGTGCGCATACGCATTCGTGTGAGGCTTTTAAAGAGAATGTTCTTTAAAAGAGAATGTGAGGTGAAAAATGAGCTATAATTATCTCTCTCTCTCTCTAATTAATTGCGATTAATCACATTTTTGATCATATTTTTTGTGAAGCTTGTAACAGGTATTTACTTGAATAATATCTTGGAATTAATGTATAATCACCAAATATGAAGTGTATTTTGAATCAAAAACTGTTCTAATAGCTTTCTTTGAGTCAGTGGAGGCATCTTTGCAGGA
The DNA here is from genome assembly GCF_059441095.1 of Idiotropiscis lumnitzeri. Taxonomy (NCBI): domain Eukaryota; kingdom Metazoa; phylum Chordata; class Actinopteri; order Syngnathiformes; family Syngnathidae; genus Idiotropiscis; species Idiotropiscis lumnitzeri. Next base: position 2,466,420 of record NC_142410.1, read on the forward strand.
ATTTTTCTTATGAACAATCCTCAAAACGTATACAGTACATTTAGTTATTCTCACAAGCAGCACACTCCAGCTGTGTTGGTTTGCAAGACCCCGTGTTAACTTAAGCAGGGTGTTTTGTTCTGAGATGATGTGTTAAAGATGTACAGCTAATATGTTTGAATTTGTCTATCTTCCCTAAGTGGGACTTAAGGGGGACACAGAAAGGTGCTCCCGTGCTCACCGCCTCCCGAGTCCGCACAGAGAAAGCGAGGAGAGACATTCAGCACATGCATAAATTTTTCAGGATGAACAGACATACTGTTCCTTTAATGCTACCATTAATGCTTTTACACCGAACAATGACAGCTGTGCAAATGATGCGTCGAGACATCGAGCAAAAATAAGTATTTTACTAATTACAATACAATGACAATGAATCATCACACAATTCAAAGTGACCAATAGTTCCGTAATTCTGTAATTAATTACGCGCTATGAAGTATAATGTAGTGTGAAATATTAATCAACAACATTTACAACATGCCAGGAATTTTTGGTCAGCAGTTTAGGGACTTAATGGAAAGAGAGAAGAAGTTTTTGTAATGTCAGCTGGTTTTAGTGTCCGAAGTTTGATAGCACCTACCTAAGGGAAGGAGCTGTAAGAGGTGGTGACCAGGATGTGGAGGGTCCAAGAGGATTTTACCTGACTTTGTCATGGTTCTTGCAGGGTGCAAGTCATAAAGTGTTGTGACTTTGAGATGGATTATTTGATGAGATGGGCACAGAGTGGAAAAAAGTAAAAAATTCTTTAGGTGGTCTTCATGCCCAATGTTTGCAGGTTTTGAAATGTACCAAGTTAACAAAACAATAGTTTTGGAGGGTTCTCGCATGAATCAAATTATACGAGTTGAATAGATTTCTTATTTAAAATGAGACATTGAAGAAGCCACTGGACTGAAAGAAACTAAGAATCACAATTATTCACAATTATTTATATATGTTTTCTTGACTTATAGTTGATGAACAGTAGATTGGGAAATTAGTAAAAGGTTTAATATCCCCTAAATTAGGGTTAGGGTTAGGGTTAGTTTGTCGTTGATTTACAATGAACAATATAATTTTTTATTTATTTATTTTTTAAATTAATGTATGACTGTGGGTGCTGACCAGAGGATCACAAAAATGCTCTCTGGTCTACAAGGCACAGCAGTACTATCGAAAAGTAGAGATACAGTAGTTGTAGAGAAAACAAGCTTTTTACTCGAGTCAAAAAAAAAAAAAAGAACAGGAATATTTTAGTGCGCTTTTAATGAGCTGAAAGATGAAAGCTAGATAGAAATTTTAGAAAATGACGGGACTTTCTGTTATATGAGTTGCGTTGCATGCATCACTTTTAAAATAAATAATCTTGGTGTCTTGTTCGGACTCTGCATCAGTCTATCATGGTGGATCGATTTAACAGTTGATCTATATTCCCACCCTCACCTATCGTCATGACTGAAAGAACATGATCATGGATGCAATTATCTTTGAGATGGAGTGAGGAACTCATCTGGGTGGCGGTCAGAGTAGAATCGCTGCTCCACCATATCGGGAGGAGCTAAATGTGGTGCCTGGGTTATCTGGTTAGACCTGCTCCTTGACGCCTCCCATGAGATTCTTTATGGGAGGAGCCAGCGAGGAAAAGCCAAGAGAAAATGGTGAGATCAATGTTTTTCTCCTGGCTAGCCTTGTGAGGGATTGGAATTTCTTTGGATGAGCTGGATAAAGTGGCTGGTGAGAAGGAAGTGTCAAGGCTACTCCGATTAGGCTACTGCCCCCTTGACCTCCCTCTGAATATGCACAAGATGGATGGATGGATGGATGGATGGATGGATGGACCAGCTAAGAGGGCTTTTGCACCACTTGCTTTATTGGTACCATGTAAACTGCTTATAGTTTTTTTTTGTAATACTTTTAAAAGTAGAAAGAACTTGAATCATTTTATTTGCACCTTACCAATTTATTATTAATTCACAAACATGTTTTTTTTCTTAACTTTGAATGTGATGCCCTGCTGTCAAATGTGGATTTATTTATCTATTTTTATTGTTAACGCACGTAATGTATATGAAGGAAATTTCTTAAACTCCTCCCACCTTTCACTTCTCAACCGCTTATATTTGTCTTGTGCTCTGTGGCTGTCTTCTCAAATTCTTTGACATTTTCTTCATTTCTTTTTTTTTTTTTCTTTTCTGATTTCTCATTTCCTATCTTAGGTAATAATGCCACATCCATAGTAAACTGTTTGCAGATACTGGGGCAAAGCCTGGATGCCAGGTAATGGAAAAAATTATTTTGTCATAAATTTGTGTCAGTATGTCACACAGCATTTTTGTCAAATAAAAACTAAAAAATCTGGTGTGCATATGTATTTAGCCCCTTGGCGTCAATACTTCCCAGGGCCACCTTTCAATGCAGTGGTCTTATACTATTTTAATATATTTTGGTATATCGCTGGCCTCTGGAGGAATCCTTTTCCCTCCAAAATCATCACTGGTCAATAAGAAATTTTAATCAGATGGCTTTATGTGTCCCTAAACATATTTTTGATGCTGATTTATAAAATGTCTTTATGTTTTTGCGAGCTCATCAGGTTTTTGATCTAATTTATTTTTTCAAGTTTGACTTATAAAAGCTTGCCCACACGGATTTTACCATGCGTTGTAATTTACAGCTCTGACAGCTTCATTTACCGCTGAATTTGTATTTATTGCTAAATATATTACTGTTAAATTCACTATTCTTGTTATGAAAATCTGATGTGCTTGAGCAGGGGTCCTCAATCCTGTACCTACAGGGCTAGTGTCCTGCCTGTTTTTCATCTCTTCCTGTTGCTACACACCTGATTCAAAGGATCAGATAATAATAATAAAAAGCTAGATAATGATCCTGATCATTTGAAGCAGATGTGTTGCAGCAGAGAGAGATGGAAAACAGGAAGGACGGCGGGTCTCGGGGAACAGGATACAGCACCCCCCGCGACCCTAATGAGGAGAAGCGGTACAGATGATGGATGGATGAATAAAAATGTGTTGATCATTGTAATATGTAAAAATAACATCCACGTGTGTGGACTGACCAACAGTACGAATTTGCGAACCAATACAAAATTTACCAAATTGCGACATTGGAGTTTTCAGCCTGAAGCCAGCAATCAGGGTGTGATGGCCATCTGGATTTACAGGAATATGTGTTGCTTTACCCAAACACCCAGTCTATTTCTGGGCCGATCGAACTGCGTGATGGCCACCATCCACCCTCATTGCCAATTAACGTTTGTACGTCCGCCAGACGACACCCTCTCCCCCCATGTCGACAATTTATTACATTTGGGCGCATGACGGCTGGCAGTCGGCGGCCACACTCCCCCTGATCCCTATCGGTGTGTACCACAAAAATCTCTGTAATTTCTTCACAGAGCATGTGTACTTATACTGAGAGTGAATTATACACAAGTGGACTATTTCCGAATTAGATGACTTCTGAAGGTGATTGATTATTTGTATAATAGTACAGGGGCTGAATGTAAATGCTCACCACACTTTTTAGATTTATATTTGCTTAAAATTTTCCAAACATCATTTTTGTTCCTCTTCACAATTACGCGCTACTTTGATCATCCCATATTAGGACAGTAATGAAGACTGGCTTGGAGTCAGTCAAGACAGCACTACAGTCCTATTTCGACAGTGCAGCCGAAGCTTTGGAGAAGACTCAAGAGAACTTGAAGCTTGGGCAATTTACGCACAGCAAGGAACAGCCCAGAGGGGTCCCTCAGATAATCAACTATACCACCTTTGGATTGCTGCCGATCCTGTCTTCCTTGTTTGAACACATTGGAAAGAATAATTTTGGAGAAGATCTAATATGTGCGTATATGCATGTTTTTGTTTATATAGGGCCGTGGACGACTGGTTAGCACGATGGCTCGATATCGGCTCCGGCCTTCTTGTGTGGAGTTTGCATGTTCTCCCCGTGCCTGCGTGTGTTTCCTCCGGGTACTCCGGTTTCCTCCCACATTCCAAAAACATGCATGGCAGGTTGATTGGGCACTATAAATTGCCCCTGGGTATGATTGTGAGCGTGAATGGATTGAATGAATTGGATGGCAGCCACTTCAGGGTGTATTATATATTATATATATATATATATATAAAAACACTGGCCATAGCCTGAAGCTTAGATCAATCAATAATGGGAGCCATTTTCAAGTCTACAAATCCATTCAATTTTCATATTTACTATACTATAAGGTGCACCTATATATAAGCCGCAGCAACTATTTTTGGGAAGAAGATATACAAGCCGCACCAGGCTACAGGACGCAGTTTTCTATGTTGAAAAAAAAATTGTTGTTTACAGCATGTACAGAACGATTTTGCACTGTGAATGCACATGAAGGTACAAATTCTTAAAACAGTCCCTTTTAACACGCAACAACTTTGCTATTAAAACAGAACAGACCCAAGAGAAAAAAATAGAGATTTATTTAGCATATTTTCTGAACTAAAGAGCGCCCCTACCGGTGAAAGAAAAATCCACAGAAAAGATGCACCTTTGTATTAGCCCCATGGTTCAAAATCTAGGAAAGAACTAGTGGCTTGTGGTCCGAAAAATATGGTAATAAACAATAATGAATATACCTCTATAATATCTTTGAATGTCTGAATTCTTCAATTTTTGATTCTGTCTTCATTAGTGGACGAGGTCCAGGTTTCCTGCTACAGAATCCTCAAGAGCCTCTACTTTCTGGGGACCAATGATAGCATATATGTAGAGAGGTATGTCAATATAGCTTCATTCACAGGCCCATGTGCTCTTTTTTTTTGTTCGGTTATTGAAAGTCCATAAAGCAAAAAAAAATGAAAAGGAAAAAAAAAGCATGCAAAACTTTGTCATTTGTTTGCTCTTGTTGGACTATTTCTAATAACACAGCAATGGATTATTTTCCATTTGAACCTTGTATTTTCCAGACATCGCCCAGCATTAGGAAAATGTTTGGCTGCTTTCTCAACAGCCTTCCCGGTTGCCTTCCTTGAACCTCACATCGATAATTTCAACAACTTCTCAATCTACAACACCAAAAGACCAAAAGACAGAAATGGTACAATTTTGCTGGCTGTAACACACAAACACACTTATTCAGATGTACTGTATAAACCATTTGCAGTTCATGCTGTAGATGAGGTCATCATAGTGCTATGGTGCGTTGATGTAGATTTTTACATACATTCTGAGGTGCTTTGGATGTCCTCCTTTTCATATCTCCATTTCATGTCATATAAAGAAGCCAATATAGAAAAAATAGCCATGAAGAAAATACAAATTTTTTCCCAAGACAAAAAATCTGGAATTCAATATAGTAGGTTAGTGAAATAGGACATTTGATAGTGAAACCTATTTTCAGTGCTCACCGTCCAGGTTTGTTTAGAATCCAAACATGTGAGTGAGGTGCGAACAACCTGGATGTTCAGTCTTACCACACCCTCTGGCCATGGTGTTATTGTTTTATAAATTTGATACATTAGAATAATAAAACATCCACAATCACTCATTTTAATCATGTTTTAGTTAATAAAATATGTTGGTTGTGTAAAGAAGAATGCAAACATTATTGTAATGATACATTAATTGGTCTGAAACCTGATTGAACATTATTTAATGCCTTTTCTTCTGCTATTTGCCGTAGTTTGTTTAATGTATTTTAAGAGTGCTTTGTTTGGCATAAAATGTTCTTCTACTATTAATATTTTTGTTGCGTGTATTTGAATAATTTCCATTCCAGCTCTTGGTCTGCCGGGCCAGGTCGTAGACGTTTGCCCAATGATTCCAAATTTGGAGAGGTCTCTGGAAGAAATCATTGAGGTGGCAGAGTCCGGCATGAAATACACTCAAATGCCTCATGTCATGGAGGTATGCCATCCTCATCCAGTGTACCGATTATGAAACATGTTTTATTGAAAAAAAACTAAACCACAGTAACCTACAGTTAGCAGGTTTTTGTTTAACGTTTGTTTTTATGCAGGTGGTTTTACCAGTTTTGTGCAGCTACATGTCTCACTGGTGGGAACACGGGCCAGAGAACAACCCAGAACAAATCGACAACTGCTGTACATCTGTGACCTCCGAACATATGAACATATTACTTGGAAACATCTTGAAGATCATCTATAACAATTTAGGGATCGATGAGGGGGCCTGGATGAAAAGACTAGCAGGTAATGCGAATGACAAACTGAGAGCCGAGTTTACTAAAGGAGTGCGTAACTTCTGCGTGGCACTAACCAATAAAAAAAAAAATCAAACCCAAAAAAATGTCCAGCAGAATGTGTTTTGGTGATATTTGCACGTATTCAAATAAGTTACTATGCAGATAGTTTGCGGACAAATTGACCACCTCTATGCAAAGGAGCCTCACAATGGCTTATTAACTAACACCGGCGCTAATAGCAGCATCCAGTTTGAGTGAAGCAAAATTGGTGTTCCTTGTGACGGGACACATTACAACCCTTAACATCTGACGAATGTGAGGATACGCTCCGACGTCCGAAATTATGTATGCACCCCACCCCACCAAAATCACAACATATCACTCAATTAAATTTACACTAATATAATGTAGTCAAATAATATATATATATATATTTTTATCAGAATTTAACACCTCCCACAGAGAGATTTTCATACATTGCAGTATTGAGGAAAAGTTAATTGAATATACAGTGGAACCTCGATTTACAAATCCCTTACTTCACAAACAAATTGGTTTATTGCTCACTTAACAGCATCCACGTGCAACACCCATTTATGCTTTTTCTCACAAAGTGTGAACATAGCTTAATTGTTCACTTTCAGACATAGTACATATCATTTTTGCTTTTTCTCTAAATTTTTAACCAATTATTTCATTAGATGAACAGAATTAGATAAATATAAACTAATACTAACTAAATAAAACTAAAATGACAGGAAATAGTTTTTTTTTCCCAATAGATAAATAAAAAATCTCATTTTATAATTTAATTTTCACTGATAAATAATTAAACAATTATTAATTGAAATAAATGCATATTTTTTAAATGTGTATGCATTTTAATTAATATTTTTTTAGGTTTCAGATAACATACACTCCCAGACAGATAAATACAGGAAATAATTTATATTTTTCATTAGATAAATGGAAATAAAACCATACATAAAAATGTCAAAATTACCGACATTTTATTATTTCATTTTGACTGATAAATAAACAATTATTAATTAAAATAAATACATATATTTAAATGTTTATGTATTTTAACTAATGATTTTTTAAAATTAGTTTTCACATAACATGCAATCCCCAGGATTTTACGAACCTTTTGATAAATAACATCTCTCTCTTCCCCCCCCTGCCCCCCCCCCCAAAGTGTTTTCTCAACCAATCATCAGCAAGGCCAAATCCCAGTTACTCAAGACCCACTTTCTGCCTCTGATGAAGAAACTTAGAAAAGTGAGTAGTGTTTGGTATGTATGGTTTCCTTTGGAATAGAAAACAAACAAAACAAAAACTATTATTGTTAGCATGTATACTGGTGAAATGCATTAGTATTGTTCCAAATTCCCTAAAACTCACTTACAAAACAAACCCCGCCTGGAAAGTTGGAGAACATTTGGCTGTGACACAATTTAACCAATCAACACGATATTGTGTGACAATGTCTATCATAAGACAACACGACAAGGCCTCAAGCACCTATCCACAAAGTCAGGCTTTTTTATTTATTTATTTTTATAAAAGCTGCCATTTTAGGTAGGGTTGCACCAATCACAATTTTCTGTCCGATCCCCGATGTTTTAAATGCTTGCAATTTTTGCTGATCCAGATTTTTTTCCATTGACAAACATCATACACCTTCCATGTTCCAACCCTGTCTTATTGTAAAATATTGAACAATTCCTGTGAAACAACACACCTCTTTTTTTTTTTTTTTTTTTTTTTTTTTAACTGCACATGAATTAGTTCTGTCTCGTCATCTCACAGAAGAAGATCACAGTGGCTGACTTATACATACCTCTGTGAAGGAAGATGAGATCAATGGAGAAGATCGGTTTAATTTTAAGGGATGATTCGATAACTGAACCCCCAAAATTAAGGAAATCAGCACCCATACCGATCCGAGCCGATTAATTGCTGTAACCCTAATTTCAGGCAAAATTCCAGCACCAAATATCCCAGAAAGATTAGCAACACTAAACACTTTTTTTTCAATGAGCTTCCCTGAAAACAGATTAGAAAAGACAATTTCATCACAACTTGCTGTTTTAATTTTGAATGTAATGCTGCCAATTGAGTTTCTTTGCATACAACTTATACTGGGGGTGACTGTCGCTGTCTACATACATTTCTGTTTTTTATATGGGATTTTTGATCACATTATGTAGAAAGCAGAAGTTGTGCTGATGGATGAGGAACAAAGCAAGGCTGAGGGGAGGGGTGAGATATCAGAAACTGAGCTTCTCATCATGGACCAATTTTCAGTTCTTGTCCGAGACCTCTACGCCTTTTATCCTCTTCTCATACGATTTGTTGACTACAACAGGTAAAATACATTTGTGTTTCTGACACATTAATGGGTGTCCTATAAATTATATTTGGTGGACTGTAGTATTTGTACATTTCAAGCATTTCCATTATCAATGTAATCCAATTTCTTAATATACTGACAGGGCCACATGGCTGAAAGAGTCAAATCCAGAGGCAGAAGTGTTGTTCCAGATGGTGGCTGAGGTTTTCATCTTCTGGGCCAAGTCTCATGTAAGGCTGTGAAAACATAAACTATGATGGGTTCACATAGTCCCGCCCCACCACTACTCCCTTTAACGATAAAATCACTTTTCTCAAATACAGAACTTCAAGCGAGAGGAACAGAATTTTGTGGTTCAAAATGAAATCAACAACATGTCCTTCCTCATCTCAGATTCCAAGTGTAAGATGTCAAAGGTATATGTAAATTTTCTTAAAGGGGCAGTCAACTCCCCCAAAAATATTTGCAATAAAATGTTCTATGCGCCTTCATTTTTCTAAACATGGCTATCTGATCAATATTGCGGCTCACCTGTTTTCTGAAGCTGAGCAACTGGGATGTCATTTTCGGTCGACAGAAGAGACAAAATGTCCGTCCCTGACTGGGCTAAAAACAGGTGGATTGGATACTGCTTAACTCATACTGCACAAACACAATATTAATCAGAATGCCATGTTTTGACTAGTGGGCCTGCATAGAACATATACTTGTAAAGACTTTTTTGGGTTGACTTCCCCTTCAATTACCAAATTGTGTTGTTGTGAAATTCTCTATTTAAATAAAGTTGCATTGTATTGTATTGCATCTCACATGCTCAACTCACCTCCTCAAACGAGGCTGACCTCACTTTACTGTGATTTATGCTGACAATTTATTGACATATAGGGGCAAAATAATAAATGACTGTCATTGTGTCTCTTGTCTCCTGTGTCTTCAAACTTCACCATAGGTAATAGTTTCATACCAGGAGAGGAAGAAGTTAAGGAGAAAGGGAGATCGATATTCCATGCAGACCAGTCTGATTGTGGCAGCTCTGAAGCGACTGTTGCCCGTTGGACTTAATGTTTGTGTTCCTGGTGAACAAGAGCTCATTGCTCTTGCTAAGAACCGATTCTCTCAGGTATTAAAGGGAAAACAACTTCCATATATCCATTTTCTTAACCGCTTATCCTCACACCACATGTTTTTTTTTACCCCGTTCTTTGTATTTTTCTGTCACCACTTCTATTCTAATTTATTTGAAAACAAACATTGCATCTTCAATTCGTAAACACATCTTAAAATTCATTACAGTTTTTCTTGGGGACTGAACACAGGTTATCACAAATATCTGCAACCATGCTTTTGCGATGATACAATTCTAAATAATTCCGTACTTAGATTTTTCATTTAAAAGGCTATGTATGTTTGTTATTTTTACAGAAAGATACTGAGGATGAAGTGCGTGAAGTCATTAGAAACAACCTCCATCTGCAAGGAAAGGTAAATCATTCACAGTATGTAAAAATCATGACACAGAGGCTAAATTTGTCCTTACTCTCTATTGTAAAAATAACCGTCTATTTACCCCAAAAATGCAGTCATATATACATTTGGGATTATTTAGAGCTCAACATTTGGTACTAGAGTACTTCCCAAGTACAGGTCAGTTTTATTTAACTTTTTGGTGCAACGTGGAAACACTTAGACCTACTAAGCTACTGTATTTTGACATTGGTCATGATGATAGTATGTGAAGCGCTCAGTATATTTACTTGGTGTAAAAAGGTTTGATGACGACTGATTTCAATTATGTTGTTTGTTTGTGTGCATTTAAAGTTGCAGGACCCTGCTATTCGCTGGCAAAGGGCCCTGTACAGAGACATTCTGAATCACTGTGATAACACCTTTGACCCAGAGAAGAATGTGGAAAGAGTGCTGGACATTGCTCATGTCCTCTTCCACCTCGACCAGGTTAGAGCTCTAGGTTCTAGTTAATTTTAGTACCGTATTTTCCGGGTCATAGGGCGCTCTTTAAAGTCCCTAATCTTCCCCAAAACAATCAAAGCGCCTTGTAAAGCGAAGCACCCATTATATGGACTAAACATCACTTACATCACTTGCGACCATCAACCCTTTTATTCATTGGGCTGTTCGGAGTGCATGTTAGGTCACCCTGCTGGACAAAGTCTGAATCATCAAATGCTTCAAATTGACCGTGACATACATTATGTGACTATTGTGTTTGGGTGATGGTGTAGGAGAAAGCTGGACAAAATGGCAGCTGTCCACAATGTTGTAGTCTGTCTTATCATTTATGTTATTGCAAGCAAGAAACGTCCCAGGTTTAGACAACAGACTGCAAAAAGCGCAAAGCACAACATGCTCCCAAGAAGCCATTGCTGTAATTGGCTAAGGCTGAGTGGCTCCCAAGAAGCCATTGCTATAATCTTTTTGTGTTATTTTTATTTCTTTTGGGTATATAGATCGCATGAGAGATACATGTTTTGTGTTAATCTTATTTCTTTGTTTGCTTGTATGCTGAGTTTTTTTTGGGTTTTGATTTGAAACCGTGACTCTAAGGAGTGTGGTGACCAGTGAAGTCCCTCCCCTGATGTTGTCTAAAAGACTATTGCCAAGACCCCTTTTATTGGTTAGAGTCATTATTATTGGCAATGATTCCTTATAGTTTCATGACATCTGTCATTGAAATGGGGTGATACCTCAGGCAACGATAAGGGATCGCGTACTGGTGAGCTGGCACCAACTGACGCGAGCAGCCGAGCCAGCTAGAGCGAGGCCGTTGAACTTGAACTAGCGCGAGCTGAGCTAGCGCCTTGTAGTGCGGTGCGCGGTGTTGCGCCCTTTGATGCAGCGCGTCTTATGGCCGTAAAAATACGGTACTTACAGTTATATATAAAACATTACATACATAATAGTAATTATCGTCCGGGCTGATTATCAGGGGCCGATATTAGGCATTTTGCCAATTATCGTCATCCACTTTTTTTTTTATTTTAACATTCAAGGCAGACAAATTAACCGCTGGTTAATTTTGGCTCGCTGCAGCACACTTCTCTCATTCGCTCTGTTGTGCTCGTGGCCCTGCCTGGAGAAGCAGATTGGCCTGCCCATAGTACCATGTGATTAGTTCCTTGTGCAGTTTGTAGCTGCCAATCAGCAGTAAGCTGAATGTTCGCTTTTTCTCCTCGGGTCACACGCAATACAGGATGCAACAGACTTTGCAGATATTTTAATATTGTTAGTCTGCTACAACTCACAACTAATAGAAAACTATTTGCCGTAGTAAACTTTAAAGAGATGTTTGTTTTCACCGAACTATAAGACATGCAGCTGAGCTTGGGAGCTCTGTGCACTTTTTGTTAAAATTTTAAAACTAAATTGTCTATTTTCAAAACTCTTAAAAAAGCTTTAACATGTTGTAAATCACTAATGTTGTTTACTAAACGTGTGCTTAAAGACAATTAAGCTAAGTTTTGGAGTTGCTGTTTTTCAAAATTTTAACACCATTTGATCCCTTTTTTCAACAAATGAATATCGGCTTCAAATATCGGTTATCGGCCTCCATAACCACTAATAATCGGTATCAGCCCTGAAAAAAGCATATCGGTCTCTCACGAATACAGAAACTGTAAAATCAAATCAATATAATAGGTATCTTTTTCATAATTTTCTTTGATTAATTTCAGATACATATACAGAAGTATTGTAGTTCTATTTTGAATATTAGAAAAAAAGGGTGATGGAGTGGCGGCAAAAAGGCCAAGCAGGCCAGACAAGGCAGACCGACGGGCAGATAAGGACAGCACGAGCAAAAGACTCAAGAAAATAAACCGCGGCCAAATCACAGCATAGGACAAGAGGATATTACAAAGACCAGAGATTGTGACAAAATGTTATGAGTGATAATGACAATTTACAATCATAATACTTCCGATGAGAAAATATCTCATCATTTAAGATTTTTCTGTAAACATACATGAACCGTAAGACGTCTGAGTCTCCTTGTCTTTTCAGGTTGAGCATCCTCAGCGCAGTAAAAAGGCTGTGTGGCACAAGTTACTGTCCAAACAGAGAAAGAGAGCTGTCGTTGCTTGTTTCCGAATGGCCCCTCTCTACAATCTGCCCAGGTAAATTGTATGAACGCTCGCGCATAGGCTCAAGTACAATGGAAATATTAAATTTTATTAACTGTATTAAATGCAAATGATTGGTTGTATGAATGATCTCCTCCAATCTAGGCATCGGGCTGTCAACCTTTTCCTCCAGGGCTATGAGAAATCCTGGATTGAGGCAGAAGAACACTTCTTTGAGGATAAACTCATAGAGGATCTTGCTGTAAGTTCATACTGCGTGCGATTGCAGTTTTAGCACGAGAGCATTCCTATTTTGCAAATTCTAATGCATATCATGTGAGTTCAATTTAAAGAAGACATGTATTTTTTACACAATTTAAAACAGTTTCCTAAAACATTCGCGGCTAAAGTCTTAGACTAGCTTGTCTCTGTCCTAACCATGTCTTGTTGTATGAACTGTTGAAGCCTCGTCGGCAAGCGGTGAAACATCTTAAATAACTGTCCAGTAGCGATGGATTCAATGCAATGAGAATGAGATGATCTGGGTTAATGAGTTTATTCAATGGCGTCTTACCTGAAACAGTTTACTCTAGTGTTAATTTTTTCAGCTATTTTAAAATTTTGTCTCTGAATTAGTCCAGTTTCAATCGCACCTGTTAAATTTTAGGACATTCAGTCAACCTCATCCCGCTTTTTTAGTCAAATTTTATTCAACTATAAGTTGATAATTTTAGTCTTTATCTAGGTCCTGGAAAACAATTTTATCGGTCTAATTTTAGTAAAAAAAACAAACTGTCAATGTTTTGGTGTAGTTTGTCAAGATAATAATTTTTACATTTTATTATTATTATTTTTTTTTTTTTCTTGTCGAACATTTCCATGATGATACACATATTTCATGGATGAAAATGTAGGTTAAAGTTGTTTTGAATTAGGTGCGGTATATTATTTTATCACAATGATTTGTTCTAGTTTGTTTTTGTTTTCAGTATACATCCATGTGTAGCTGCCTAAGGTGATCGGTAGTTCACTTGCAACTACTTGATAAGCTCTTCTGTCTGCTTTAACTAATTTTGCAATCCAACTGAAACCATAGTTGCCCGACCAGTAAAATGTTTCTCAGTTAGCACAAATTCAACCTCACACACAATTAGATCAACAAGTGGCTAATATTGCTATATGCTACAAGCTAGTGTGGTAAATTTCGTTGTTGATGTGCGGGTCTGGCTCAGCTCCCCTCCGGACAGGTCGCCAGGCAAGGTTGGCTTGGTGATGGAAAAAACTTCTGACACACACCGGTGGTTGGAAGAAGATTTTATTGATCTCAGCTGATGTCAGAAGTTCCCGAAAGAAAAAAAGGTGTCCTTCTCTCGAGCCTTCCCTTCTTATAGGGAAGGCAAACAAAAGACATGAATATCTAATTCTCCCTTATTGCATATGCATTTTTATCCTGCGGCCCCTTCACTGAATTTTTCAACAACCTCCTATGGGTGCGAGGCACAGACCCCCATGCAGTGGCGACTTCTTGGCGCCAGACCCCTCTTCTGTAAACACCTTCCTTGGGGCTTCAATGACCCCTCTTCAGATTCCAGACTCTTCGTAAATAATGTTAAGGCCCGCTGCCATTCAAGGCTGTAACCTAAGTATTAGGGAGGTCCAACCCAAGAGTTGGTATACCCAGAGGCACCAATATCGTCATGGCCATAAAATGGGTTGCATATGTTAGACCTTGTGAAAATACACTACACTAGTAAGTTAGCCAGCATCAGTTTAAAGTTATTGTTGGAGTATTAAATTTGTTGGTTTAATGTTACGTTATAAACAACCACCCCATACTTTTTGTTAATTTGACACCATGTCATTGTGAACTGTGTCTCTTCCAGGTTTTTTTATTGTTCCCAGCTGGCGTCGACTAAAATTAAGTATAAGGCTTTGTGTTTTTATTCTACACGTAAATGTAGCGAAAATGTGTCCAGCGATCACGTCTTCTCTTTCTTTAGTTCATTTTCCACAAGAGCACGAAATACTGTACTGGAATTCTTGACCGTGGGGAACACGGAGCTAATTATGAGGATTGCAAATGTTGATGTGTTGCTAATCTTTTACAAATGTTGTGAATGTGCTTCAGAAATCAGGTGAACAAGAGCCATTTGAAGAGGTGGAGGGAATGAAACGCATTGATCCTCTACATCAGCTCATCCAGCTTTTCAGTCGAACGGCTCTTACAGAGAAGTGGTGGGTTACACTCATCTTGCCTGTCGGAACAAGTTTTATCTCTTTTAGCATTTTAAAATCAAATACTGTACGTGTTGACTGTTGTAGTAAAGTGGATGAAGATCAGCTCTACATGGCTTACGCTGATATCATGGCCAAGGTACCTGCTCAATATTTGTTTTAAAAATCTGGTTTATTATATCTGCTACCCCAATAGTTTATTCACTAGGTTTCTGCTTCATTGCCCTTTCTTAGAGTTGCCATGATGAAGAAGATGAAGATGGAGAGGAAGTGAAAAGTTTTGAAGTAGGTTTTCTTCATTATTTGCCTTGCCTATCACTGCTCGTCAAACATGTTCCATCCCCCATTTTCATAAATAGGAGAAGGAGATGGAAAAGCAGAAGCTGTTATACCAGCAGGAAAGGCTGCATGATCGCGGAGCGGCTGAGATGGTACTTCAAACCATTAGTGCCAGTAAAGGTAGGGGTTCTCATTTGTATTGTTCTTATTTCAACTTTCAAGTGGAAGTCCAAGTCGTTCCAATAATATGTTTTATGCAGCACCACTATTCTAAATACGGCATTCTGATTTGAGCCAGCTCATCAAGTTTTTTTTTACCCAGCTCACCTATTCTCTGAAGGTGAACCATGATTGGTCATTAGTTGAGCCCTGAGCAAATGTGATATAATTTTCAGTCGACAGAAGTGACAAAATGACCACGCCCTGAGGTGTACAAAAACGGGTGCATTTTGCGCCTTAACTCATATTCCTCAAACCCAATATTAATCAAAATGCCATGTTGAGACTAGTGAAGCCACATCGAGCATTTGGGGGTTTGAAAAATTTAAAAATCATCAGTCAAATTAATAAAACCTGTAACGGTACTTGAATGTCATGAATGTAAAACAATCCAGAGATAGTGCAAAATTATACGTAAACCTTGATTGAGATCTACCTTCATATGCAGTTTCATGGAACGTGAGGAAGACTTTTCGCATAGTCCTGGGAGCTAACGTGTATTAACTCATTCACTGCCAGCCCTGGTAAAATGGATGTAATTTTTTACTTCTATCTCCGTTAATGGCAGTGAATGAGGTAATTGAAAGATACACAAACAATTAAAGTATCTGTGTAAAGGCTCTGTTTGATTTATACCAGGTGAGATGGGCCCCATGGTCGCCTCAACTCTAAAACTGGGCATTGCAATTCTCAATGGAGGAAACTCTACAGTACAACTGGTAGGTACCATTATTGTTGTCTATTATGTCCATGTGTCACATTTTAAATTTTACTGATTACAAAGAAATTGTCTGATCTCTGGACAGAAAATGCTGGATTATCTGAAGAACAGGAAAGACGTGGGATTCTTTCAGAGTCTTGCTGGCCTCATGCAGTCGTGCAGGTTAGAGCAGAACAAATTAAAAAGTTGACGCAGCATTATGCATGTTCCTTTTACTTGTTTTGTTTTCATGTTGTCTTTAAGTTTTACTATATTAAACTCATTTTCTCAGTGTTCTAGATCTAAATGCTTTTGAGAGACAGAACAAAGCAGAAGGACTGGGAATGATCACTGAGGAGGGATCAGGTATGTTGTACAGCTTTTGCTAAAACATCTTTGCCTTCATTATGACATTTACTCGTTTTTGGAAGGTCTGTAATATTTACCAACTATTTATTGCAGAAATGCAATGCATTACTTGTGAATAGGCCTCTTAAGTCACCACACTGATTTAGGAATAATTTTAAAGGGGATACAATACACATTTTTCATAATTCAAAAGAGGTCTCCGGTGTCTCAATAACCTGACTGTGAAATGTCATTTGTACCTTTCTGTCCTTTCTAACTAGCAAGAAAATTAATAGGTTGTCTAAGATGCATGTTCACAATCTGAGGCGAGCACCAGGTTCCTGAGAATCCTTCCTGTACCAATATAGTGCTGTATGACTGTATTTTGACATGATATGCAGTATTATTTAAAAACGTTCATTGTGCCTTAACCTATAGTTTTTATAATGTTATTCTGATGTGTGGGATCGATATTTGATTAATGGTGGTGGCGTCTCCGCCGTCCTACCTACTCGGGCTGAAGCCACGCCGTCTTAATTGGGGGAATCAATTCCTTTACAGCCAAAACATCCAAATTGAAACCATTTACAAGGTCATCGAGATAAGCAGGAGGGCAGGCTTGGTGATGGTGTAAAATCCCGAGTGTATAATTAGTAATTAATTATAATTAATAGTGAATAAGTTACAGGTGTTCATCAACATATCCGGGCATCACATATTTATTTTATTTGGTTCTCAGATGAGCCCCAGAGGTTGTTGTTGGGTGCAAATTTTTTCCCCTCGATGGTGCTTATTTTTTTTTTTCCCGACCAACTTCATGTATGAACGTAAAGATTTACAGCACATTATAGTAACGTAGGGCCCTAGAGCTACATCCGGCCTGTGCAGCCTTTAGGAAGTCAAACTAAAGGTTGAAAATGAATGAATCCCCCCCCCCAAAATGCCCTCGTAATAATTTGGTAGTCATAAGAACACCTACTACTGTTGTGTTTGGGGTTCATTATGTCAGTACATTTTAAAAATGCAGAAAGAAATATTGTCACAGTAGGCAGTTTTTTTCTATAGATTCTTTATTAAATAATGATTAAATGTTAACATGTGGAGAAAAAAAATCATTCTCATCATTTTGATGTCTGATTTTCACAAGTTCTGAATTTTAAAGGGATATTAATCTTCCTTAGCTATTTTCAGCAATAAAAAGTTAATATTTTGTGTTAAATGAATTTGATAACTTTGTTATTTTTCATGTACAATTAACACCTTAATAAACACACATTGCCACTTGCTTGCTACTGAAAATTATATCTCGTGCTCGTCTGATGTTCTCAAGCTCAGCTGTGATTGGTTACACATGAGTAGTGGAAACAACTACACAAACTTCCTTCTCCGACCAAGTCTTTGCATTAACTGGCGTTAACTCGGCGCACAGGCGAATAATATACGAGTGGACTAAAAATTGGGCAAAGGGCAGCCTCACATTGCCATTGTAACTGACAACTGTTGCTGTTGGTTTTTTTTTCCTCCGAAAACACTGTTGTCAATGCTTGTTTTACATCAGGATCCTTGTATAGCGTAAAGAGAGCTTCTCAAAGAACCATTTGTGATGTTTGCATTGACCATTCGGAGTATATTGACTTACAGAGTTAGGGTTTGCATTTCACAGTGAATTCGTCCCGACGGGCTTTGCTTTCATTTCATTGTTCTCGGTTCCAATTTGAAGCAGACAAATCTTAGTAGCACTGCCAGATATAACTTATAAGAGACAATGTATAATTGCATTCTTACCAACGAATTGTTTATGTATTGCTTCTCAGCTAATTAATTGCATTTTCATTTGTTTCAATGGAAAAGATTATCTCGGTTTATGAACATTTCAAGTTCACTCACGGAACCAATTTAGTAAGTAACTTGAGGTTCCACAGTATACACTTTACACTTAGAGTTATATACTTATGCCATACCATAAAATATGCATCCTTATTATGCAATATGACTAGTCCTGTCACTATTATTTAATTGCAACAGATTTAAGGACCAACCTCAGTTTTATACAATATGTATAAAAATTATCATCTTTTTATTTACAATTTTAAACTTTCTTGTTTGGGCTTTTTTTTTTTTGAACTCATCCTCTGCTTAACATATTTCATATTTCATTTCAGTAAAAAAATCGTTTGTGTCCAAGGAGTACATTAGTACAGTTTTTAAGTCATCCAAATACTGGAATTTTTTGTATTCTGGAATGTAACCATAAATCGTTGGTATGATTTAGATAATTAATATTGTGGATTATTGACATATCTCTGTTTCAAAGTATGCACAATGGATCAATAAGTAAATCGGGGCTATCATTGTGCCACTTGTAAATGTAGATTTTCTTCTGATGAACCAAACATCTGACGTTTTTGATCCAAATTTGACGGGCATTTTGTCGGAACAAAATGCATGGAATATACTATAATATTAAATAATATTGTTGATTTTTAACATGTAGATAACGTTTTTTCATCTCAAGGCATCATAACGTCATTGAGCACACCATTTTATCCGTTGTTTTGTCAAAACATTTGTTCCTTAATAACAAAATTAGACAATATTCCCTGTATATACTGTATAACATTTTCTGTTTCTTTTTTCTTACTTTCCTTCTCTTTTTCTTTCGTCTCCTTTTTACATTTTATCGCATTGCATCTTTTTCCCTTCCTCAGTAATCACTTGTGAGCGTGGTAATTATGCCATCCATCCACTAATTTTGTGTTGATGGGGACCCTCTTTCACAGTAGTTGTTCATTTGTATCAGTTCTGACCAGATCCTGAATTTTGATCTTCTATTGTTATTCTTTGTTTACTCTTTGTGTTTTAAACAAGTCTCTGCCTCCATGTGACAGTTTTTTTCCCCTCTCAACATATCAATTTGTCCTGGACAAACAACAAACTGATTTTAGAATGATTTTGCAATGTTTTGCAAGATAGAAATTGTACAATTAGAAGAGTCTGGGTAGTGATTATAGCACATGGGTCCTTCTCAGGATGTGTTCAGTATCTGGCACATGATCTCAGTGGTGGGCCGTGCATTTCACGCGTAGGCCTTCAGTGAAGTCCTCTTAGTCTGACTTGAATAAATAAACCCACATATTACCATAATTTATGACAACATGGCTGGAGAAATAATATACAGAAAGATACTTACCCACTACTGAGTGAGTGTTGGACAAACCAGCTTCCTTTGAAAGGTCCGTCTTGAAAATGGCCTCGCAAGTGTGTCTGCAGTTAAATCCACACTTTTCCCTCCTTCGGCCATTGTGGTTTAAAAAAGCAAAAATATATTTTAGATTTTCAAATGGTCGCCAGTTACGACTCTCCGGTGTGTTGATTCTGCATAGTGCTGCCCCCTCACGAGTGAGTATCCAATCACAAGCCGCGTTAATCACCTTCAACGTAAAGCCAGCAGGAAGGTTTTACTGCCATCATACTCGTGATCTGATTGGCTATCGCAACTGTCTCTCGACAGTAAAAGCCTCCTTGAGACACAGAACAGACGCCCACACGATTGTATCTGAAGGCCTTGGGCGACCAGTGCTTGCTACTGGTGTTATGAAATCTGCCTGGCAACATGAGCTAGATGAATTCTGATTGGATAAAAACTCTTACCTAAAAAATCAACACTAGGATATAATATCACATCAATGTGAAGAATATGATCATGTTTTCTTGATTATGTTAGGCCAGCAGAGAAGCCTTGACGGCCCACCACTGCATGATCTAAATATTGCTATCACAGGTATAATAGTTACTTATCCTGTGTTCCACATCCTCAATCCCCCATTTGTAAAATCAAAATCACTGGCTGTTGTTGTTTGAGTAACTGAGTTGGCTACTGTGGTGAGTAACGTTTGGTGTGAATTGTAAAATACCCATTATGTTTTCCACAATGTTGACTCTCATGGGCTGAAATACAAATTAAAAAACAAACACAGAGCCAGTAAATGTGTTGAATAATCACTCCTTTCATTTGTTACCAGTAATTCATTTTCTTTAGATTGAGTTTTTCTAGAATGTAGTTCAAGCCCAAAATAAGCCTGCCACAGTTTTGAAAAAGCTATCAATAAATACAGATTACAGATTCAATTTGATTAATTTTTTTCATTACGTGTGCCACAAGTCTTGGCAAGGAAATGCAGATTGCATCAAACCAAAATTGCGCAAGCAATAAAGATAAAGATAAGATAAAGATAAAGATGTCCTTTATTAGTCCCACAATGGGGAAATTTGAAGTGTTACAGCAGCAAAGATATAATTAATATAATTAGCATTTATATTATATACCCAGTATAAGACATGAGTCATGAGGTGACATACTGTAGAAATATGTTAACATGAGTGCCTGTTCTAATTTCCCACTAATTTATATTACACTATATGGAAAGCGCTTTGTTACAGCTCCAGGTGTTGTGAAATGCGCTATACAAATAAAGTTGTATTGTATATTGTACATCATCTGGGTATTTCAGCCATTCTTCATCTGTTTACCAGGGCTCACCACCTGCGGGCGGGGCCAAAGAGATTAAATATCTGATTCATCTCTGCTGAAGCCCTGAGACTTAGTCGCCAAACTCCTGAGTTTTGATCAAATCCAGGTTAAGAACAGGTCTATGGCTATAGTAAACAAAGATGATGCTCAGAGCCAATTCTTGATGCAGTCGCAACTCTATCTTGAACTTTTATGTCACTCCAGCATCACACCTCATGACTGTCTCACTGTACTCATGCATGTCCTGCGCTCGTCTAACACTTCTCTACCACTATTGATCTGCTCTCCCTGTAAAACAGATCCTTCTTTTGTCATGTAGTATTTCAAAACCATAATGACCCAATTCAGCACCTTCTGGTGTTCCCTGTACTTCTCCATCAACAGTTAAGATATTGTCCAAACAATGTACACTCATGTTGATAATTATGATGAAGCTGCCGTAATACATTTCAGTCCCATTTCAATGCAGTAAAAAAAAATGTGGCCATCATTTACTTAAAGTAATTTACTTAATTCCGCATGAGTAATTTACATTCCTAACAAGAAGGGAAAAAGGAAGTGAATCAGCGAGGCGAGCTATGTCTCTACTGAAAGAACAAAACCGCCAAGCAGCAGATGACAAAACGATAACAACACTCTAATTGGCTGAATCAGTAAATACGAATATTTTTACTTGATGCGCAGAATTTAAATGCAAAACAATGCGGCAAGGACCCATGTTAGAGTTGTTAACTTTAGAGTTGTTTACTCCCTCTAGCAATTAGATTTTCTTTCACAATTGACATGTACAGGTTGCACGCCACATTAATTAATTGTACATATTTGTCTTGATCCCCTTTTTAATATCACAGAAACCTTGCGTTTGTCCCCAATTTCCCTTATTTTACTAAACCAGTGCTCCTCAAATAGTGGGGCGCGGTGCGATGCTGAGGGGGCCGTGTGTGACCCTGGGGAACATGCTTTTTTCCGGCAAATTGATGCACTTAAAATCTTTTACAGACCACTAAACAATGTTAATAAGATTGTTCTTTTAAGTCGAACTATATCTCTTTCTTTTTGTTTTCTTTGTTAACAAGGATACGATGTTGTGCAGAGGTGTATCTATAACTAGTTTATAGACAAATGCCATTATTTCTAGTAGTGGCGGAGAGTGGGTGGTGGTGGGGGCGCAAATGGTTTTCTTCTTGCTAGGGGGGCCGTAACAGAAAATAATGGAGAAGCACAGCACTAAACCAACATCTGCCAGCTCATTAAGACAACCCATGGCTTTTCTTAACTCCTTCTTAAAGTTCTCCGCACATTTCTGAACTTCCACCTTTTAACTATCCACGACCATCATTGTCTGTCTGATAATCACCTCCATAATCTTGACGGTGAGAGGGAAACGATGCCTCCCTGTTGCTTGAGGATTTCTGTCTTCATCTTGTGACGGTCAAAAAGGTTGCTTGCATCCGTTAATCTATCGGCATTTGCTGTATTTTATACTTACATGAGCATATGCCAACCAGTTCAGAGTGTTCACCGCCTACTGCCCGATGATAGCTGGGATAGGCTCCAGCAGCCCCGCGACCCTCGTGAGGAGAAGCGCCGCAGATAATGGATGGATGAGCATATGCGACTCTCAATAGGAAGTAACTGAAGATATTACGAATTCCAGAGTTTCTCAGAGTGTGGAGACCTTTGCTATCAGAAGAACTTCAGTGTGTCCATGTTTACATGGCCACCAACATCACTTTCTGATTTAATAATAACAAAACAACCGATTTACCACCACAAAGTATTTTGGCTCATTTATTTAATTGCGTGCGCATTCAGTCTTGTTTTCAACACGTATTAAAAATGCCCACTGCCTGGTCCTCTTTGTTGTCATTCTGTATTGATAATCATTTTCTTGTTTATGTGATTGTACTGTTTGATTATTTCCTGTGTTGCATCATTCTTTCTCTGAATATGCTTTTTTTTCTGCATTTTATGGTTCAAAGCAGCATTTTATTAGTCAACTATCACTCCTTTGCTAATGTATTGTGATTGATTACTGATTGACACATTTTACCTCATAGTACACGTATAAATTGTAAGAAAACTTCAACAGGCCAAATTGAATCCTTCTGACCATAAAATGCTGCAATTTAATAACCTGTCCACCTATACATATTTTTGCTGCTTGCCTCTCATTCAGAAATATTGCATCAAAGAGGTGCGAAGTGTCTAATTAGGTGACTTTTTTCATTCACAATCCATGGAGACACTATTATGCTAATATTACATCATTTAAACACAATTCTCTTGTCTGTATTGCTTCATAGTGTGTTTGCTCCTATATTCAATATTCTATGCCCTTTTTCATGAATGTACATCTTCTTTGTCTGTGCGTACATGATTTTATCTCTTTGCATACGCCCAAGACCTTGGGATTACTTGCTTATTTTTGTCTGCATGTGTCTTTCTGTATCTGTAAATCTGTGTGTGTGTGTGTGTGTGTGTGTGTGTGTGTGTGTGTTTTGTGCCCGTGTGGGGTCTGTGTGTGTTTTTTCTATTTGGGACAGGTGAGAAGGTTATGCAGGATGATAAGTTTACCTGTGACCTCTTCCGCTTCCTTCAGCTTCTCTGTGAAGGACACAACTCAGGTATTTTTGTGTATTTCACATTTACAGGCTAACAACTACCTTTATATTCAAGTAATTTATTTTACAAATCGTTCTTCATTGCAGATTTCCAGAACTACTTAAGGACCCAAACAGGTAACAATACAACTGTCAACATCATCATCTCGACTGTTGACTACCTCCTAAGAGTACAGGTTGGTCACCTAATTTTCTTTTTTTATATTAAAAGGCGACCTTTTCATCATATTTTCTCAGAATGTATTGATTTAGAACAGGCTTGTCAAACTCATATTTTCGAACCGTATGTCAGTTATGTTTGCCCTCAGGCTAGAATTATTATTACGACTTAACCAACCAACATTAAACCACATGAATGTACAATCACTAGAGGTCTTACTTACACCAAAAATCACTGTTTGGTTCATACATTTGCTTTAAGCTAATGATTCAGTTCACATTCAGTATAGGTAGACGTCTCCATTAAATGAGAAGATTGAGGACTGTTGTCACGTATCTCCAAAATATTTCTACCTCCTCCTGCTTCGCCACATTGGGAATATAAGATGATAAAATGAGACCCAAAACGCATGACCGCATTTACGTCCGTTAACGCAGCATATGCTTATGTGGGACCCGAAATAGATTTGGCTTGACTTTTTAGTTTTTACCTGCTCCCCTTCTGTCCTTTACCTGCCTCTTTTTGTTCATAGGAGTCTATTAGTGATTTCTACTGGTATTACTCGGGGAAAGATGTCATTGATGAGCAAGGACAGAGGAACTTCTCAAAGGCAATTAACGTTGCCAAGCAGGTTTTCAACACACTCACAGAGTATATCCAGGTACAACAATCCAGATGATTTAATGGAAGACCTTTGTTGAAATGCATACCATGTTGTCATCATCACTGCATAGGTAGTTTTGATTCATACAGGAACTTATTTGAAATAGAAGCTATAGCATGCATTCTAAAGAAATAATGCAGTGAATTAAGTTCCAAAAAAATCAAACTGTGATAGAACTGTAATTGTATATATTTTTTTTGCATCTTGTTTTTTTGCTTGTGTCAAAACTGTGCAGGGTCCATGTACTGGCAATCAGCAGAGTTTGGCACACAGTCGTCTTTGGGATGCTGTAGTTGGGTTTCTGCATGTATTTGCACATATGCAGATGAAATTGTCTCAGGTATGTTCAACTGAAATCAAAACAGTGGCTTCATGATTAAAATTTGATTTTATTTTTGTTTGCCTGAACTTTTTTTTTATTCTTACAATAGCGGCCTACTGTGTAATACACTACCCTTTCATCATCCTTTCATTCATAAATTACAATGTAGATGCTTTATTTTTCCATAATTACAATTACAGTGAAACCTTGATTTGAAAACTTAATTTGCTCCGCGACTCTCCTGATATCTTTAAATTTTCACAAACCAAGCAATTTTCCTCTGAAAAGTTCAGTTAGAACCTCTGCCATTTCATTTATCTTTAATTGTCACGATACTAACATTAACTTCCAGAAACCTGTATATTCTGAATTGAACTACTAAATGGATGCCAAAATAATAGGGTGCATGGCCTTGGAGTCTTTTCTGCCAGATGCAGATCCGCAATTCCTCTCCTTTTACTACCGTATCTTAGCTGCACCCACACGGGGTGGGCGACTTCGCTTAGCCCATGAAATGCGTGACTCCACAGTGTTAACTGGTTTCAACTTGTAAATGTGCTAAAGACAAAGCAAATAGAAAAGTACCAACAACACTATGGCCTAGCTCAAGTCTCAAATGAAATTGTGTGCCCAAGGGGGGAGCTTCGACGTGACTGCACCCTTCCTCCTGCTTTTGCGAAAATTCTTGATGCTGACAAGCTCCTCTTTTTCTTTTCTAATGGATTTATCCTGGATACTTTTTATATTAGGGGGCTATCATTTTTCAACATCTTTACTGAACTAACTTTGCTGCTAATTAGCACAAAACAGCTATTAGCAGCAAGGCTAGAAGCTAGATGCCTCCCATCTCCTGTGAAGATGGCAGTGATGAAGATGAAAACCCACCATCTCAAAGTGTTTTTGGAGATATATGGCCATTCAGGGAATGAAACCACATGACCGATGTCTCAAACAAATGGATTGGAGGATGCTAACAGACAGCACGCAAGCACCTCAAGCCCTCTATGGAATGTGCTAGCAGCGAAGCCAAAAGAGAGGAGACCCCGACCGACAAGCCAGACCTGAAATCTATATATTAATGAGGAATCTCATCTGCTCATGTGGATGGTCTCCTCAAGACAGAGAAAGGAGCAGCCATGGACTGTGGCTCCATTACAGAGAAGATCAACTTATGGACAGCAAAAGCAGAACATGAGCTCCAACTGAAGAACAGATTAGCGTTACTTTAACAGGACCAGCAAGCTTTTGTGGATTTCGACACCGGTGAGGGATATTAAGGCCTCTACAGCCAATCCGATGTCGGATGTCGTGGCCAACTGTCGCGTCGGCCTAGAAGTCGGCACGTCGGACCGGAAAATGACAGAAGAACACACCGCGAAAGCCGACAGAGACGCCAGCCAACTACTCCGGACCTACTACGCATGCGTCAGAAATACTAGCCATTCATCAGCAGGGATAGTCACTGCCAAGCCTTTCACTTTGATGTCCAATAACGGAGGTCTGTCTTGAATGAGAGTGGTTACTTCGTCTTCTGTCCAGCAAGCCATTATGTCCATAAAGGTGATGTGAAAAATGAGTGAAGTAGATTCAGTTCTTGAGGAATAGCTTTTCACAGTTTGTCCGCTTTCGCCACTTCCCGTACTTGTCTAGTGCACAGCCAATCATTCAGACGACCACTGCCCCCAGACGCCACAACAACCGCTCCAACTTTCTGATGTTGTTCACTACACCAAACAGATGCTGTGTACCGACTGTCCCACGGCTGACGGGGGATTAGTGTGTTGAGGCCTTTAAAGTGGCCTTTGCTACAGGTTATACATACATTGTAGGACACGTTTTCAAGCAAGAGAGTATTTGGTCTTAATAAGCAGGGGATTCAAATTACCGACTGCGACCATTTTTTACAGCTTGCAACACTTGGCACCACATTTCCACACCAACAGAGAAGAATTTGCTCAACAAACAAGTTGATATTTTGGTATCAGTCCTAATAGAAAAACAGTGGCGGCGTGAACCTCATACTTTTTTTTAACACATCTAGATGTACATGCCATGAAATATACCTGGAATTCTGAACTTGTCTCATATTCATCTTTTGTTCCAAAACCCTAATGTCTTCAGTATACAACATAAACAAGGAACTTGACCTTGCGGTTCCAATTATTTGGGAGGTGACTGTAAATGACAACTCAAGCACTAAGTTTATGGAAATCGTGACTGCGTCACCAACAGGGAATGCTGAGACTGTTGTTGAACTTCAGAATAAGTTCACCTGGAAAAGCTCAAATGTCCGTGATGAAAATTTCATGCTGTCCTTAAAGGGTCCAATAAAGGGATTTCTGATTTCTGATTCTGATTTCAAAACAGCAATCAAGCAAAAAGATACCAATCAATATGTGATATGTGGAAATGTGGAGTTAACAATTATTACGTTGCGTGAGAAAAAGATCAAAAGAGTGGTACCAGTACCAGTACCATGCTGCTACTATTAGAATTACAGTTCGTTAACCATAGTATCATTTGCATGAAAATGTATTTTGTTATTTCTGAACCGGGGCGTTTATGAACCAAGATTCCACTGTATTTTTCTTCATCGGTTTGCATGTTGTGCTGGAAGAAATTATGATTATGATTTTTTTAATGTCCTTGCCTTTTAGGACTCGAGTCAGATTGAGCTACTGAAAGAATTGATGGATCTTCAGAAGGACATGGTGGTCATGTTGCTTTCAATGATGGAGGGTATGGCTATCATCTTGTACTCATGGGCTACCTAGTAAGAATGGGGGAAAAAACGCATGGCTTGCTTTTGATTCATTGTTCATAGCTCTTATGCTACAGTATTGACAGGCTCAGCATTGCCACCTATCATCGCTAACCTATCATTAATCTGAAAAGAAATATGTCAGTTGTGTTTTGTTTTTATTGGACGAGATATGTAGTAAATTTCAGTGTTGTTTTTTATTGGCAGGCAACGTTGTTAACGGTACCATTGGAAAGCAGATGGTTGACATGCTGGTGGAATCGTCGAACAATGTCGAAATGATTTTGAAGTTCTTTGATATGTTCCTCAAGCTGAAAGATGTCACCTCCTCAGATGCCTTTAAGGAGTACGACCCTGATGGAAAAGGCAAGTCTGGTTTTCTGAACTGAATGTGAAGCATCTGATCATTTTTAATGGTATTTATTAACTACTGAAATGAAAGGTGTGATATCCAAGAGGGACTTCCAGAAGGCAATGGAGAACCATAAGCACTACACGCAGTCTGAGACTGAGTTCCTTCTCTCCTGTGCTGAAACTGATGAAAATGAACTCTTGGACTATGAGGAATTTGTGGCGCGCTTTCATGAACCAGCTAAGGTAATACAAAATGTTTTCAAATTTGTTCTAAGCCATTCTGTTTGGGTAATTTATGACCCAATTTGATGTAGGTGGTTCACACATCAACGCCTACTTGATGCCGGATGGTTTTTGAGTAGATGGCTAGTTCGTCGATGGACAATGTGAAATTGCCAAGCTTTTGAATACAGTATTTGTCGAGGCAGGCGTTAGAGCTCAACAGTTGAACAATAAACTCCAGAAGATTCCATTTTGTCCATATTTACAAAATGAGTAAGGATCTCTGCCATAACCTTGACTGCTCATTACTATCGTCTTTAGTGTAAATTTAGTTGGGCTTCTTCTGGCTTATTTGTATAGCCGCCAGATCAAAACAATGTCTATAGTTTCTAAAAAGTTTCCAAAATTTATTATTCCAGGGGGAAATTAAGCATTTCTAAATTAAGCATTACTCACTGGTTGGCCAAATTAAAGAAAGCCATTACTGCCATCTCCTGTGGAATCAATGATCAGTATTGAGCGGCTCGGTGGGTGACTGGTTAGCACGTCCGCCCCACAGTTCAGAGGTGCAGGGTTTAAATCCGGCTCCGGCCTTCCTTTTAGGAGTTTGCGTGTTCTCCCCGTGCCTGTGTGGGTTTCCTCCGCGTACTCAGGGTCATGGGTAAGGTGGGACAAGAGGCTTGGTGCATCCCATACTGGTTGATTGCAGTCCATTGCAGGGTGCATATACTGTAAAAAAATTATTATGCGCATTGTTGCAACAAAAGATTTTCTAAATAATATGTAAATTCTTCTTCATCATTGGCTTTGGATGTCTTCAAAATATCCACTGAGAAGGAAACTGTTGTGATTTAAAGGATATTGGCTTCAATGTGGCTGTGTTGTTGACCAACTTGTCAGAGCACATGCCTCATGACAACCGACTGCACACCTTCCTGGAGCTGGCTGAGAGTGTTCTCAACTACTTCCAACCCTACTTGGGTCGCATTGAGATCATGGGCAGTGCCAAGCGTATTGAAAGGGTCTACTTTGAGATCAGTGAGTCCAGCCGAACACAGTGGGAGAAACCTCAGGTAAGATTTCAATTCATATACTTTTAACAATTGACTTGCTTTCTGGTTTTGCTTTGTCAAATCAAACTATTTGTTTCTTATGAAACACAACTTTAGGTTAAGGAATCGAAGCGCCAGTTCATATTTGATGTGGTAAATGAAGGAGGCGAGAAGGAAAAGATGGAATTGTTTGTGAATTTCTGTGAGGATACCATCTTTGAAATGCAACTGGCCGCCCAAATGTCAGACACTGGTGAGCGCTCAGCTGTAAAAGAGGACAGCGAGCAAGAGAAGCCAGATGTGGAAACTCCAGAGACGAGCTTCTTTTCAGTTACCACGGTCCGCATGGCACTAAAAGCGCTGCGCTCCAATGTCATCTTATTGATTAAGGTCAGGCTCCTGAATTCTGGGGATTAGGCAATACACATAAGAACAGCATAAATATAGCGCATTTCATTTAACAAAGCGATTTCCATATGGTGTAATATAAATTAGCCGGAAATTAGAACACAAATTAAAACACATAAATGATAGATGCCAGAAGAAAAGCAGAACTTTACAAGGCTCAGTCTCAATGAACAGGTCTATTTTGGGAAATTTCCATATATAGGGGGTACTGTGGGTTCTAACATGCACCAAGTTATAAGGCACATTGCTGCACATTAAGGAAAGCAAACAGCAAATAAGTCAAACTTCAAAGTTAAAGGCTTTTCAGTGCGCCTTACAGTTAGAAAAATACGGTAGATCATATTTAAGGATAAAAGAAAGCTATTGGGACAGTCTTTGAATTGAAATATTCTTCTTATTGTGCAATTTTAAATTAATTACAAGCTATTATTCAAGTAAATATCTGTTATACGCTTCACAAATTTCACAATTAATTACGTAAAGCTTTTGGAATTAATTAGTAAAAAAAAAGTTAGAACAATTATATTTATATAAATATATATATATATATATATATATATATATATATACACACACACACACACACACACCCGTACAAACACCCCCCCCACACACACACGCACACATTACAGCTTAGATTACAAAAGAAACAACGTGAATAATCAAAGTCCATTAAGTGGACATTTGCAAATTGCAGTTTAGTCTTGCGAACTATTTGGGTAAAAATATCTTACTCCATAATCTGCATTAAAAAATATTAATGCCAATTCTGTTTTGAATTTCTACCTTTACTTTACATCCCTCAAACAATGCACAAAGCACACTTCATACAGAGGGCAAACACCCTGTTTGCACGTGTATATTCCCGGATGACAATAATAATAGTGTTTTGTATATATTCGTTTGTCTTTATACTTTATAGATTTTGATTCCTACATCGCAGTACTACTGATAACTAGTATGCTGAACACCCCAGCATTAAAACCAAGCTTACAGTTTTCATCTCAATTCTCAGGTGCTATCCATGAAGAGTTTGAAGAAGCGGATGAAGAAGATCAAGAGTATGACGTCAAAAGACATGCTCACCACCCTGGTTTCATTCTACTGGTCTGTGTTGCAGGGCCTCCTTCATATAGCGTTCAGTGTGGTTCGAGGATTTTGCAGAATTTTTTACAATAGTATATTCAGAGGCAATCTGGTTGATGGCGCCAAGAGCATAAAGGTATAGAGTTCACATAGTGAAACCATTATCAACATTTAGGGGGGGAAGCAAACACTCAACGTTTATTGGTTCACTCCTCAGGTGTCTGAGCTACTGGCTAACATGCCTGATCCGACCCAGGAGGTAGTCAGACTGGACGGTGAGGACAAGGAGAGAAAATCATCTGACATTAGCTCAGTGAAGGAGGACCTGGCATACTTGGCCGTCAATACCAGTGATACTGAGCTGCTGTCAGACGTTTTTGGCCTGGACTTACGGAGAGAAGGAGGACAATACAAAATCAGTCCCCACGACCCCAATGCCAGTCTCACGGAAATGCTCAACTCCCCACTTCCTTCTCCACCCCCTTGTGCTGCCTCAGCAGCGCCTCCTCCTGAGCTCAGTCAAATGCAACAGGTGAGGATAGAAAATAAGAGTAATCTTATTAACTCGGGTGCAGGCACAAACATTTTTTGAAATTTGAAAAAAATAAAAGCAAGAAAGATTTTTGCTGCCCTTTTATTCACTGTGCTCCCTCTTATTCTGCATTTTGGATTAAAGTTAATTAAATCTACTTGTTTAAGTATACAGCTATATGATGTCATAGATGCTCCAAAATGTTTTCCTGCAAAAGGCATTGTTCTTATTTTCTATATCATGGCAGGAAATGGTTATCTAGAACTGGCACATTTTTGCAGAAGTGTCATTTTGGGACATGCTAGCCAACAACCAGCCATCATGTTACAGTAATGCTGTATAGCTTTTAGATTTAAGTTTAAGTTAAACATTTGAGGTTTTGTTAAACTGGTGAGGTTTTTAAACATCATTTGTCCTGCCTTTTTAGCTCACTGATATATCACTATCAAATTTTGCAATTAGTTAAACAGGTCAGCCTTTTTAAAGGATTTTTAAAGTGATTCCACACAAGTCACATTTTTTTTTATGATTAAAAATGGGAGGGTCTATTTGCTGATAATAGTCAAATTCACAAGTTTTGTTTTTTGAACCAGTCAAAGATCCCTTCTTTGGAGGAGAAGAAGGAAGCAACGCCCGAGAACGCATGTCAATCAAAGAGAAGGTCAGTATTGGTGTTTTCTTTTTTTGGGGGGGATTGCTTTACGGCGATGATAGTGGTCCAGACTGCCCCCCCCGTGTCTGTCTAGATTGTATGATTATGTGCATTGAACATCAGCTTTATTCTGATCCCTTTTAAATTGTGTGTTTATAATGGTTTTGTTTCATCCAGTTATTAATTTGGTCTGACAGTGACACAGAATGTTAATTGAACTGCTGTCATTTAAGGACAATGATGAATATCACTGTGTGTCATCTGCATATCCTTGATAGCCAACATTGTGTTCTAACGCATTTGACCCTAAGGTCAGATACTGTATACAGACTGAACAGAAGTGGTCTAAGGACTGACCCTTGAGGGACCCCACATGTCATGGCCATTCAATCTGATTCCAAACTTCCAACGTTCTTAAAGTAACTCCTTTCCTCCAAGTAGGACCTGGACCATTGTAGGACTGTTCCATTTAATCCCACCCAAGTCTCCAACCTGTTCAACAGTATATTAAGATCAACTCTTTCAAATGCTGCACTGAGATCCAATAAGACTAGCACTGACACCTTCCCTGTATCAGTGTTCAATCTTATAACATTTACTACTTCAACAAGAGCTCTTTCTGTACTGTGAAGAGGCCGGACACCTGATTGAAATTTATCCAGGACCGTTTGAGTTAATGAATTCTCTAAGCTGAATAAAAAAACACTTTCTCGACAATGAAACGTCAACAACTTTCCTTGTGCATGTGTCACACTTTTTACATGTCGTGAGAGAGCTAATATTTCAAGTATAGTATAAAATTCTACGGTATTTTTATCCAAATATTTGTGAGTAAAAAAAATATATATATATTTGCTGTTACCTGCAAAGACCTAAAACAAGCTTGTACCCAAAAAAAAAAAAAAATAATAATAATAAATAAAGCAATTCAGAATGGTAGACCACACACCTTATTTCTTGACTTGGTAAAATCAGCCATGCAAGTGAGCCATGATTCACCCCATCACATACTGCTGGGCCTATGAAAAGTCAGTCTTAAAGAAGACTGCGAGTTGAGCAGAGCTAGTGGGCACCAAAACAGCCGGCTTCTACTTGAGGAAGAGAAGCCCAAAAAGACAATAAGAGCATTTTTCCTCTTCGGTTCAGCACTTAATATGCTACACTTGCTATACAATGCTCTAAACTTGTCAATTAGTGTGCAGATTTTTACATGTTGGGCATGAGTCAGACACATTGACAATCATAAATCTTCACCTTAACAACTTCAAAAAATCAAATGTATTCTGTTTATTAGAACCTAATGTTCTCTCTAATGACTCTCATTGAGCAAAAAATAAACAAATGTTTTTTGTTTTGTTTTTTTTCCCGGTTGCCGATAGGTTTCAACTTTCTGCCATTCACTTTCCACTGGATGTGTGCCACAATAAGAAAGATCACTGTTTTGAAAGTAAATGTGTGAAAGCTTAAAAAGGAAAATGGCTACCAAACAAACAAGCTGTCACTGAAATTTGGTGTGCTTGTACAAATGTGTATACCTACCGGTACACCATATAGCTTGCAGGCGTTGTTTAAAAGGTTTTAAGCCTTTTTTGACAAAACCACAGTTAGATTTTGTGCCGTAATGGAATTTATTGGCTTGAAAGTTGGCCGAAAAAACACCATTGCGAAGCTCCAACAAGTTCACAGAAAGATGGAAAGAGGAGTATACGCGATAAACCTCTGTTCATTTTTCACAATTTCCAGACAAAATAGAAAGATCCAGACGACCATAAAAGATGGACTAAACTTGTTACATTTTTCTTTTATTTTGACAATATCTTGAATCCAAAGGAATAGACAGTGAAACTAATGGATGGACAGAACAAGGGATCAGCCCAATAGAAATCCTTTTGTTGTCGCTGTCACTTTTTAAATGAAGAAACATTTTACACATTGTGTTGGTGTTAATTTTAGTGTGGCATGTCAAATTGCCGATTGATTCCCAGAGTGTTATGTGGCCTTCAGCTCACTTCACTCACATTGTTTTGTGGCCACAACAACCTTTTTATTCAGGCTAGATGTGTTTTGCTGGCGGTTTTGGGGAGTAACACATTCCAAAACTAGTGACTGGAACATTATCTTTATCAGTAACCAAGTAATCCAACATTTTACATGAAACTACAGCGCACTATGAATACATTTTATTACAGTATGTGCTGTCAGCACTAAATATTATATAAAGCATTGCACTTCAGAGGTGCTTTGTGTCACACGGGACCCATCGCCGTCGATCACTGCTCCCACCATCGCTTGGACGAAGGGCTTAATACACATAGGACAGCAACTCACGCCCCGGAGCGATCTCTCATGTGTCTCGTGATCATGGTCAGGCGGCTGGAGCAAGAAAGACTGACAAACAGGCTTCCAAAGGCTTTGCTACTGCATGACGACACAAGTCATTGGCAAATTTGCCTTGCCTTGAAAATTTATAGGAAGCTTCTACTTGACTGGCTGCGTTTGGCTTTTCTTGGAATCATCAGTGTGGTCTCTTTCTTGGCAACTACCTCATGTTATAGCATTGAGACCCTTGGCTAATACATTATGTACTACATGCTTGTTTTTATGGCTAAATTTAGCAGATGCGGATTTTAGTCTGATGCTGATATTTATTTATTATTTTTCTACAAAAAAAAAAAAAGAACATGTGCGACTGTGCCGCAAAAATGATTTGAAACCATTTGTACTTTTCAGGAGTGAACATGAAGAGAAACATGAAAAAATGAAGTCAAAAATGAAAAGGCGTAGGATCTCGAAGGATGAACCTGATTTACAGGAGTCAGCACTCTCAAAGAAAATTATTGCCTATCAGCGGAAAGTCCTGGTATGTTTTTGGGGAGGGGACTTTTTCTTTTTGTTTATCAGCAGGTTTGAAATCATGTGTCGGATTGTGATTTGTGCACCTGTTTTGTTCCTCCCACAGAACTATTTTGCAAGAAATTTTTACAACATGAGGATGCTGGCTCTCTTAGTTGCATTTGCCATAAACTTCATTCTCCTATTCTACAAGGTAATTGTGAACATAAAAGCAAACATGTTTTTAAATAAAATTTAAAAAGGTTGAAATGAATGGCG
Source organism: Idiotropiscis lumnitzeri (assembly GCF_059441095.1). NCBI lineage: Eukaryota > Metazoa > Chordata > Actinopteri > Syngnathiformes > Syngnathidae > Idiotropiscis > Idiotropiscis lumnitzeri. The sequence continues at coordinate 2,501,344 of NC_142410.1, forward strand.
TAATGTTACAGACGGTCCCAAGGGGTCTTGAAAAGTAACTGTAGTTGAATATCATGATATAATTGTTAAATTAAATGTCAGAGACACTCTCTCTCCACTTCCTAACTTCAAACTTCCCCATGATTTGACATTAACAAATTAACAGTGAAATGTTTGAAATTTTATGTTAACTTTGTGAACTCCTGCCCATGTTAAGATGCAAAATACGACAAACGGTCTGCTTGCATTAATGAAAAGTAGAGTCTTGACCCAAACAAGTGGACCCAATGTGAGAATAGTCGCAGGGAGTAGATTGTTTCATTTTGAAAGAAGTGCACCCCCCCCACCACCCCAAATGAAATTCTATTTTAAAATGCTTTATCTTAATTAGAAAAAAAAAATATTTTAGTGAATTACCTGGTAGGGACTTGTGAGCATATGAACTATGGATTTGGCCAGGATGGCTGCACCAAACAAAAATCATTGGCTTGTCACAGTTTTTTGTAGTTATGTACAAATTAAGCTTTATGAAGCGCTTGTGATAATTTTTGACTACTCTCGATGGCACTATTGGTTTCAAAATGCAGTGGAAATTTTGCCTTCATTTTTAAACCAAGCGCACCATCTAGAGGAGTATAAAATATCACAAGTGCTTCAAGAAGCTTCGTGTCCTATTACTTTTTTGCATGTCCAGTTATGATGGAAAAATGAAATTCAAAATGGTGGCCATTCCGTTAAATTTAGCATCCCGCTCCAAGAGATGTATTTTTTGAGCTCTTGAGCTGTTACATGTGCCTCCCACGTCTTGTAGATTTTGTTGAAACTTACAAATGGGCATTCCTTTGGTAAAACGGGAGCGACTAATAAAGAGACTAATTGTGACAGGTGTAATGTGTGTGCACAATTTCACATGTTCTCACAAATGTTAAGACCATCAAAATATGAATCATTTGTCATGTAAAAAAAACTGTCCCGTCATCACAGCAACAGCGTTTTGCAAAATAAAAACTTTGCTTTTCGTTTCATTGTGAAATTCTTCAGATGAAACACCCACAGTTTTAAGACATACGGACAAAATCTCTGGGTGAAGTTCTTTGACCTCAATACAGGATATGAATGGGGCCAATTTGGAAAGTAAACACAAAATGATCACCTTCCTTTGAGGTTTAGTATATGGTTCCAAAAGAACTTTTGTAGGTTTTGGTCAAACGTAGTAACACTGGGCTTGTTTTGATAAAAATTTGAAGAGGGCGATACTCAGTCATTTTTGAAAAAACAAAATATTGATTATTTTGCCAGACCTGATTTGTGTGCAAAATTTCATGATTTTTCATGCTTGTTTAAATCCTTAAAATCTATTTTTTTTCTTGGCGAACTGCAAGTTACCCTGGCTCCTGTTAGGTTTTGCATATCAGTTCAAGAGTCGCTCTTTGTTCGGTCTTTGGCTTTTACATATACCTACAGCTTTTTGAAGATCTAGGTGTAACCGGTCTACTTCATTAAAGATTTGTAGGGATTGAGCGCTATGGTGCCATTTATTTTTTAAATCGACAACTTTCTAACTTTGTTTTAACATCATGAAGGCCTAAACACTTTTTCTTACTTTCTGGTGCTTGAGTACTGACAAAATATACTTTGTGGTAAAAAAATAAAACCGGTTTGTCTTCCGCACTGTTTAAATCTCGATATATTAGCATGATGAGCCCCTTTCTCTGACATAAGAATGATCAATGTAATTTTATATTTTTAGTTAATTAGAAATATAAACTCTTCATTCTGTTTTCCATTAAATGTGTCAATATATCAATTGTTATAAATCAATTGTTATATTTAGGTTTCTACATCCTCATCAGTGGCTGAGGAAGTGATCTCAAACAGCCAACCAGACAGTACCATTCAGTGGGACAATCTGGGCAGTGAGCCTGTGGTCGAGATGACAGATGGAGTAATGGATGACCTCGGAGAGCCGTTGAAGTTAGCTATGGTCCATTTTGTCTTGGAGGAGGGCAGCGGTTACATGGAGCCAACACTGCGAATCTTGGCTATCCTTCACACAGTCATCTCTTTCTTCTGTATCATTGGATATTATTGTCTCAAGGTATGCAGTTTGCTGTTGTATAAATGTGTATGATATCCTCAAGTCATGATTAAATTGGAGTAGTTGCAATAAAGAACAGTATAAAGAAGGACCTACACAGTGCTCCAATTCGAATATGAAAACTTCTATAACAGTACACAATTTTGAAAACATTTAGATTTTATGATGCAAAAAGGAACGCAATAATAACAGGTATTTATCTTAAAGAAAAGAAGAAAAACTCAACATGTGAAACAACTCCAAAGAAATTAATAGTTTTTTTTTATTTTGTTTATCTACTGTACCGTATTTATACTTTGAAAAATAAAAATCAGACTTACATTCATTTCTCAAAAATCTGGACCCTGCCAAATTACAAAAAGCTTTATCTCAGATGCCAAATGATAAATCAACTTGACCAGATGGTTGCTGTATTGAATTTTCCAAATATGTATATTTTGTCCTCACTACTTTACAGATTTACATGCGAATGCAAACTACATCACAAATTTCATCACACATGAAATCAGATAATTTATGAATGCATTCCCACGTTAACCTGATAAAAACCTAACCTATTCATTCCTCTATTGCCCCATCACAAAGAAACACATTCTTCAATCATCACTTAAGTTCTGACCACCACTTCAACATACACGGAGCCCAAATGACAACAACAACCGGCATCAATGGCTTATTGTGTCTGCAATCACAGCAGAGCACAACCTTTCCCTGATCCCTGCTGCAGAGTGAAATATGTGCCATGAATGAGGCAATAAAATACAATGTGGACTGCATTAAAATGTCTTCTTCAAATTTTCATCTAGTATCAATATTCTTCCATTACAGAGGGCCCTATACCCGCTAAAATTCATCAGAATGTAAAAATTTGAAAAGGGCCCCTATTATTGACACATACCGGTTACTTTAATGCATCCGATGATGCGCAAAGTTCCGAAATTATTTATTCTAGTCTCATTCTTCATACATTAAAACAGGTGTGGGCAAACTACGGCCCGGGGGCCACATGATAAATGTTTTGATCTGGCCCGCCAAACTTGAAAAAAATTAAATCAATAAACTTTGTTAATGTTTTATTTTCTTAATACTGTGGAGTGTCAAAGACAGATATTTTGTTGAATTGCTTTTGTTAATTTTCATTTAAAATTAATTGTATTTTTTCTCTGATGAGGTGAGGTTACCAAAACACTCCATCCATCTGCGTCTGGTCCAGCCCCTCTGTCAAATTTTAGAACCCATTGTGGCCCGCCAATCAAAATGTTTGCCCACCCCTGCATTAAAAAAATCTTTTGTTGGTTACTAGTCACACAAATCCATGTAGCATAAATTGGGTCCATTCATTATTTAATTCATTGAGGATGACTCGAGTTTCATGCCTGCACTAACCTCAAGTGCCTTTAGGGGCACCACGTTGGTTTTTGGATTATTTTTCAAAAGGTAATGACGAAAAAACTCTTTCAATCAACCTTTTCCTGGGAAGGATGCTACATTTGGAGAGTTTTGAGTTTGTTTTTCAGCTCAGATGCGCACTATTATTTTCTAGCCAACATGGGAATTGGAAGAGGTACATCCCAAATAAAACTGATGACTGAGATCATGTGAAGAACAAAGATTTCAAACGTAATAGGATATAAAATTTAATTTGACAATAAAAAACAAAAATGAACAATCTTCGCACGAGGTAGTGTGAACATTCTAGCCGGACAAACATGGGACTCATAAGTTTAACCTCTTCAACCTAAATTTAGACACTAACTATACATTCTGGTAAATTCTGCAAATGTTGCACTCATAGTTGGGCGGAATTGACCCCAACTGAGATGCTGAACACCGCTGAGCTGGATGGTTATACGTTGATTGGTGATGGCTTGTGTTTTGTTGGTCCTTGGTAGGGGGACCAGACTAGAGTCTTGTTTAGCAGGGGTAAATACAAACAGTGGAAACCCACCGACCTCTTTGGCATGTCCTTCTTTGAAGCTTCATTTGTAGGCATACAATTTCTGGAGGTTAACTGTGGACACATGTCAGTGTAATGTTCGCATTTCACAACGTTTTTTTGGTTTGTCTTATTGTAACCTAAATAAATAACGAAAATAACTTATTTATTCACTGAAACTGTGCAACTACTAAGATAGCACTCTCCCTGTGGTGTGACTGGTCATTGTGGGTATTGTGCATATGGGAAAATGTGTCATGTAGGTTCCATTGGTGATCTTTAAACGTGAAAAGGAGGTAGCCAGGAAGTTGGAGTTTGATGGCCTTTACATCACCGACCAGCCATCTGAGGATGACATCAAAGGACAGTGGGACAGACTGGTTATTAACACACAGTAAGTGGAGGCTGCCTTTATTTTAAGTGAAAGAACTACACTAGGATTTTGGAGCTTAAAGATCTGTTCCAAACAACAGGTCAGAAAATTACTCGTTCCTTTTAAAATCAACTACTCCCCCCGTTTATAGGTTCTGGCCTATTTAAATTATATTTTTTTGCAAATTACTCAATAATGTAATGATCATCCTATTGATTATCATCTTAACCGGGAAAAAAGTGGACCAGCTCGTCACCTTCAGGATCCATGAGATATGGAGAGGGCATTCCATCGTGTATCTCAGGGGTCCTGTGGAGGGTGCTCTGGAAGTATGGTGTACCAGACCCCCTTATACAGGTTGTTTGGACCCTGTACAGTTGGTGTCAGTTTGGTCTGTGTTGCTGGTTCAGATGGATTTGATTCCAGTGAGAGTTAGACCCTTTGCCACAGTTTCTGTTCATTATTTACTGTTTATGCACACTGCTTGGGACTGTCTCCCGGCTGGACTGGGAAAATATTGGGAACACCCCCCCCCCCCCCCCCCCCCCCCCGGAGGAGCTAGAGTCTTGGCTTATCTGCTTAGATTGTTGCCCCCTTGGTCTGACCCCGGCTAAGCAGACAAATATTGATGGCTGGACTGATGGATGGTTGAAAAAGGAAGGCCATGCTATAATTTGCCTCAAGACTGTAGATAAGCCTGCAAAAAATATAATATTTAATGGCCGTCTCAGTTCCTATCTTCTGTAAGTAGCAAGGGTCCACTGTACATCTGTCCATCCATTATCTGAGCCGCTTCTCGTCACAAGGGTCGCAGGGGTGCTGCAGCCTATCCCAGCAGTCTTCGGGCAGTAGGCAGGGTACACCATGAACTGGTTGACAGCCAATCACAGGGCACACAAAGACACACCTAGGGACAATTTGGAGTGTTAATCAACCTACCGAGCATGTTTTTTGGAATGTGGAAAACCAAAGTACCAGGAGAAAACACACGCAGGCACGGGGAGAACATGTAAACTCCACACAGGAAGGCCGCAGCCGGAATCAAACCCTGAAACAGCAGAAAAGTTTGAAATAGTTTTGAAAGATTCATTTTGTGAGTTGGATGGAGTTATTATAATTAAATCGGATGCATAGAAATCAACATGCACTGACCTATTAGCCTGGATTTGTTTATGTACTCTTTGCAGTATTCTTGTTGCTCAAGGTGAAAAAAATATTGGGTGGAATGGTTGCGAGAGGAAGCATCCTTGTCAATTCCCTTTGTGAAGTGTAATACTCGATGAGCTGATCCCATTTGTAATAGCTATAGCGTTATATTGTCACTATACACACGTTACTATATCGTATGAAATATTTTTAGTGGATAGACATTTCTCAGAATCCAAAATTTCCAATTTCCATGTGGGATGGTATTTTTATTTGTTGTTTCCGAAAGCCCAAGTCAAAGAAGGATTGACAGGACATTGCCTTGTTGCACTTTTTTTGTATTTTTGTAATTGCAGGTTTATATCAAATCAAGCGACATTGATACTTCTAGTCAATTAAACCTTCGCTTTATCATTTTTAGATCTTTCCCGAACAACTACTGGGATAAGTTTGTGAAGCGTAAGGTAGGTTTCTTTGACAATTTGATATGCAAAATTCTGTCCTCAGATTCTATGAAAAAGATTCATAGAATTTTACTCTGACTTTCCACAGGTGATGGATAAATATGGAGAATTTTATGGTCATGACAGGATCAGCGAACTTTTGGGATTGGACAAGGCTGCACTGGACTTCAGTGATGCTCATAAAAAAAGGAAGCCCCGAAAAGACAGCTACCTGGCTGCTGTGTGAGTACACCTCCTTTGTCTTAGAGTCTGTGGAGCAGTTTCTGAATTTGTTGGTACGACTGAAATTTAGCATGTGTGTAAAAACGTGCAGACTCCTGTCATAGGTACACGAGTAAGTAATGAACGTCGGTCGATAAGTCCCACCTCTTCTAAAACTGCCATGCTCATGCACATTGAGCTTTATTTGAATTCAGAAACACCTCCAATTGACTATTCTGTATATAATAGCAGCAACTGAGGTGCTTGTCTGAGATTTGGATACAAATAAAAAGTACTGTTTGGAACAAATCATGCAGGTCTTGCAAAAGACAAAAAATATTGGCAAATTTGGGTAAAATTTGGGTGCTATTTCAGGCTATTTCCTGCCATGTAACAGTGTTATTTGAAATTTAAAATTACATCAATCAATATTATTCAATCAACAAAACTATTTCCAATAATATGCTATATTTTGAAGAATGCACTTTTGTATTTATATAACTGCTTCTTTGTAAATCATTGGTAAGACCTTAGATAATATTTAATATAATATGTAACATATACCCAACAGGGGACTATTAATAGTTCGTTAAAAATGGTAAAAAAAAAAAAAAGTTTCAACGCACTTTATGGCATTAGCAACAAAACAAACCACATGAAGATTTCTTAATTGTGTTTTAAAGTGTGTTCATAATTGTAGTAATAGGTATTTAGGACTACATGTCCCATAATGCTTTGTATTGAAGTGTGGGGTGGAAGGGTCTTCCGGGGAATGACTAAACAGTGTGTTAACAAGTACTCGCCGTGTCTCGTGTGATTATTATACATGGTGTCAGAAGTGGCGAACTGCAAGTCTTCACAATTATTGTCGGGTCAGTAAAGTGTAGTTGGCTGCCGGAAGACGTTTTTCGGGCAGTTGCAACGTAAATGACCGGCGTGGAAGACGACGGCAGGTAGCTTCGGCGTTAGCTGCTATTTTTGCCGCGTTGCTAGGATACGGCTCGGCACGGCGCGAAAAGAAAAAGTAAAGAGAGGAACTTCAAGCGGATGTCCTGAACGTTAAGAAACCAGGGATTCATCAGCTGGGATGGCGACAACAGTGCAGTTATCCCCCCCGGAGCCATTTGACTTTTCCTGTCCGTCAAGTTGGCCAAAGTGGATCAGAAGATTTGAAAGGTTTCGTATTGCAACTGCGTTGGATGGAAAAACTGATGAATATCAAGTAAACTCACTCCTGTATGCGATGGGAGACGCAGCTGATGACGTTTTAGCGGTTTTGCCGTTAAATTCTGAAGATAAGAAGCACTATGAAGCTGTTAAAGCAGCATTTGAAAACCACTACGTGGGAAAACACAACGTCATTTTTGAACGAGCACAATTCAACTCCAGACGTCAACAAGATGGCGAGCAGGCTGAGTCATTTATCACAGCAGTACACAAACTAGCAGAAAATTGTGGATTTGGAGTGCTTAAAGAGGAACTTATACGGGACCGGATTGTAGTTGGAATTAAGGACAAAAGACTGTCAGAACAGCTACAAATGGACTCAGAGTTAACACTGTCCAAAGCTATACAAAAAGTCAGGCAGAGTGAAACTGTGAAGATGCAGCAAACGATTTTACACAGCAGCTCTGCAGAGGACAATAGACTGAACATGGACGCTATAAAGATAAACACAAAGAAAGGAAAAATTCAAACTAAGCAAGTTCCAAAGGAGTGCAGCAGGTGTGGTCGCAAGAACAAACACTCTTGGAAAGATTGTCCAGCCCGAGAAGTACAGTGCAGAAAATGTCAGAAAAAAGGACATTTTGCTGTAGTTTGTTGCAGTAGTGAAGCTGTAGGGCTCAGGGAAGTCACAGAAAACCAAGATTATGCAGACAGCGAGGAATGTGTGTTCTTGGGCGAGATTGATGCAGTGAAGTCAAAGCCCTGGGTTGAAAAGGTCAAGTTAAATGGGGAAAATATTCAGTTTAAACTTGACACAGGGGCAGATGTTACTACCATGCCAGTGAGACTGTACAGACGTGAGAGGGATGGTAAACTACTCCCATCTAAAAAGAAACTTCTTGGGCCAGCTCGTTACCCACTTGAAGCGAAGGGCTGCTTTAGGGCACAGTTGGCAGCAAAAGGTCACTGCACATCTCAAGATGTCTACCTAGTTTCAGGTTTAGTCCAGCCACTGTTAGGTAGACCAGCTTGTGAGGCATTGGGGTTAGTTTACAGAGTGGACACAGTCAAAGACACTGAGATAGATTTTAGGGCAGCATACCCAACAGTGTTTAGGGGTTTGGGCAAGTTGAAGGAGCCTTATCGCATTGAGCTAGAGCAGGGAGCCATACCTGTTGCTCTTTCCGCCCCACGGCGTGTTCCTCTTCCCCTCCGGGATGCAGTCAGGGAAGAAATAATGAGGATGGAAGAAATGGGAGTTATTTCAAAAATAACTGAGCCGACAGAATGGTGATCTGGCATTGTTGTTGTCCCCAGACCAGGAAACAAGTCACCCAGAATATGCGTGGATCTTACCCCCCTGAATAACTTTGTGAAAAGAGAACGGCATATTCTTCCTGCAGTGGATCAGTCTCTTGCTATGATGAAAGATGCCAGAGTGTTTACAAAGTTGGATGCTCGCTCTGGATTTTGGCAAGTCCCGCTCGCTTTGGAGTCACGGCCACTCACAACTTTCATCACGCCGTTTGGGAGGTACCATTTTAACCGCCTTCCTTTTGGCATAGCATCGGCACCAGAGCATTTCCAAAGGAGGATGTCGCAGATGCTGGAAGAGTTGGATGGAGTAATCTGTCATGCTGATGATGTGCTTGTATATGGCAGAGATAGGCAAGAGCATGACCAGAGATTGCATCGTGTGCTCCAAACCTTCCAGAAGGAGGGCCTCACTCTTAATGAGAAGTGTGAGTTCGCTAAATGCGAGATCTTGTTTGTTGGACACAAGGTTTCACATAAAGGCATCGAGGCTGACCCGCAAAAGGTGAAGGCTATCCAGCAGCTCCCACAGCCAAAATGTGTGGAAGATGTGCGACGTCTCATGGGCATGGCAAACTACCTCGCCAAGTTCATGCCACAGTTGGCTACCACAACTACACCGCTTAAGGAGCTGCAAAAGGGGAGAAATGAATGGATTTGGGCTGAGCCACAGGAAACGGCGTTCCAGAAGCTTAAGGAGATTCTAAGCTCTCCTGAGGTGCTCGCTCAGTACTCCAATACAGCAGAAACAAGAGTTGCTGCAGATGCATCACCTTTTGGTATTGGAGCTGTACTCACACAAAAACAGTCAGACGACACATGGCGTCCAGTGACATACATTTCAAGAGGACTAACAGACACTGAGAGGCGCTATGTGCAGATTGAAAAAGAAGCGCTTGCTGTCACGTGGGCGTGTGAAAGACTTTCATCTTATCTTATGGGGCTACAATTCACTCTGGTAACAGACCACAAACCCCTTGTCCCTCTTTTGAGCACAAGAGGATTGGATGACCTTCCACCGCGCATCTTACGATTCAGGCTTAGATTGCTGCGCTTTACTTTCAAGATCATCCATGTTCCGGGAAAAACCCTAGTCACAGCTGACGCGCTGTGACGCGCTCCAGTTGGAGGTCCGCCCTCTGCAGGAGATCTACAGTTGGAAAAGGACGTGGAGGTTTTCGTGGACACTCTTGTTAGCTGTCTTCCAGCTACGGACAAAAGGCTGGACGAGATAAGGTCCGCACAGGAAAAAGATGAGCTGTGCCGGAAAATAAGGGACTATTGCGGTGTCGGTTGGCCAGAGAAATGCAGGCTAGACCCAGAGCTGAAAGTGTACTGGCAACACAGGATGGACTTAAATGTGTGTCACAGTCTTCTCATGAAAGGAGAAAGACTTTGGATCCCACCACTTTTGAGAGCGGACATTCTGCAACGTCTGCATGTAGGCCATCAAGGAATTTCCAAATGCAGAGCAAGAGCCAAGGAATCTGTATGGTGGCCCGGCATCTCGGTACAGATAGACAAAGTGGTGGGTGATTGTGATACATGCAGAAAATACAGAATACAGAACCGGGAACCATTGGTAACCACTCCACTTCCGGACCGCCCGTGGCAGAAGGTTGGAATGGATCTGTTCGAATGGTCAAAGAAGCATTATGTTTTGATTGTTGACTTTTTCTCGAGGTACATTGAAGTTGCACAACTCAAACATATGACCGCAGATGTCACTATCAAGGCTGTCAAGGAGGCCTTTGCTCGACACGGAACTCCAGAGACGGTGATATCGGATAACGGACCACAGTTTTCATCTGAGCAGTTTAAACAGTTCGCGAAAGAGTTCCAGTTCACCCATGTCACGAGCAGCCCCCATTACCCCCAAGCCAATGGAGAGGCCGAACGTGCAGTCCGCACAGTCAAGGAGCTGTGGAAAAAAGATATGGATCTTCACAGGGCGCTGCTGGCATACAGGGCCACCCCTCTGGAACACGGGTTCTCGCCTGCTCAGCTGTTAATGGGAAGAAACCTGCGCACGACCTTGCCTCAATTTACTACCAAACTGGATCCCAAGTGGCCGGACTGGCTGGCTTTTCGGAAGAAAGAGGAAGAGCGGAGGCGTGAGCAGGAAAAACACTACAATCGGAGACACCGGACACGACCACTCTCACAACTAACAACGGGACAGAAAGTTTGGATTACATCGGAAGCATCTTCAGGCGAAGTACTTGGACCTGCCAACACTCCCAGATCCTACATGGTAGAGACTGACAGGGGGATTCTCAGGAGAAACCGAAGTCACCTTCGACCTACAGGGACTATTACGAGGTTCGGTCGTGTCGTGAGGCCTCGTGATAGATTGGATTTGTGAATGATGCTGATTGTTCATTTAAATGGAAAGCAAGTAGTTTAAAATGCTGTTCAGAAGAATAACAAGAAAAAAATAATATGGTGTTTCTGTCAATGTTTAGAACAGAAAGAAAATGTTTACATTACTTTAATGGTTATGCAAATTATGCCTGTTTACTTGTAGGATTACGTTCAACTAAAAGGAGGAGGTGTAGTAATAGGTATTTAGGACTACATGTCCCATAATGCTTTGTATTGAAGTGTGGGGTGGAAGGGTCTTCCGGGGAATGACTAAACAGTGTGTTAACAAGTACTCGCCGTGTCTCGTGTGATTATTATACAATAATCACATCTCAATAGCAATTAGTGAAGTTCCCATGAGTCAGGTCAAAAGTTTCCTTCCATATCTTGCAACTTGCGGCAAATGACAATATAGAAAGTAATGAAACGTTCAACTCGCCCCACTTCTGTTTTTTCCATTTTTCATTTGTGCACAAAATCAGAAATCAGAAAGCAATTTATCTGTTTTTCAAATTTTTCTTGGAAGAAATTTGGACAAAACATGTCAAGAACGAATGATACATGGCTTGAGGGCAGGCAAGTTATATGGATAACAAGATTGCAGGTCGACTGACACGTCACTATCGTACACGTGCAGCCAGCTTTCCTACGTACTTTTTCAAGTGTTGCTTCTTTATGGTCACTTCTCTAAAAAAATAAGAGACTTTCGGCTACCAGGTGGCTCCTTAACTCATTCACTACCAGCCGAGTAAAAAAAAAAAAAAAAAAAAGGATCTTTGACATCTTTAGCCGTCAATGGTATTAAACGATTAATTTTTGTCTTGCTTCAAATAATTCAATATCAAATTATGAGTAAAATTAATTACTTCATAAAACAAATACAAACTATCAAATATGTCTCATTTGCATTGATTTAATAATTCCACACAGTATGTAGTGCCACACAAATGAAGTGTAAATCCAATCACAAAGGACCATTAAAAAAAAGTGTAATGTTTTTGTGTGTTGCTGTACTATTGTATGTGGAGCAAAAGTTAAAGTAGACAGTTAAACGTTCATAAGCAGCATGGACATTTACCTTTTGATTTCGCCTCAACTCCAGTAACGGGGCTAACAGGTTGTTTGCATAACAGAAAAAAAGATGAAGGAAAAAAAAGGTTTTTGATTTATTGGTTTAGCTGACTCATAAACAGGAATGATGAGAGCGTTTGTGATAGGAGCATTTGAAATCCGACATTGCTGCTGCGATGCGTTTCATGACATCATCTCTCTTGTTCTGTTTCACGCATTTATCATATTGTATACTTTCTTTTAAGTTCAATCAAAGATTTATTAGTCGCGAGTTAACTAAAAATAACCTTTCTTTGAGGACATACATGACAGCTTTGTGATGATAAATAATTTTGGGTGCATGGTTGGCTTAAATGAAGATGACTGTAGCTACAGCAAAATCTAAATGGAATTTGAGAATCTGCAATTAAACCTTTTTCTTTCCAAAGTTTTGCATAAAGGTTGTTTGGTTTTGCCGGGTTGGAAAATGAACTGTGAAACAATGCAATGATATGTAGTCTGCTAGTAGGCGTGGCTCCTTTAATGAATTTTTACCATCCCTACAATATTGGAAAAAAAAAAGCTCAACATACCTAAACCTGCAATTTCATAAAATCTTTGTCCACAAATTTGTTGAGATCTATTTACCCAAGTTGTAAAAGCAACAATAAGAAGAGTTGCAGACTGGTGACGCAAGGGTGGGATGGTTTACAAGTGAGTGAATGACGAGCCAAGCACGACTAGTAATGACGAGTTGGTAGGTTGGGACTGACTGAACAAAAGAGCACAAGACACATCTCATTAATTGACTGTCAAGCTGTGCACCTAAACAACATATTTGATTTCTGGAGGTCAACCAAACTGCAGGACAAGTGGCCAGTAAGGCAGTCATAAACAACATCAAATGTTAAAAACCATTCAAAATGGCAACAGACACACCCTGTAGAATGCCAAAAGAAGGACATGGTAATAGTGAATCTAATGAAAGATGACAGAGTTTCTATTGGTGTGACAAAAGACTTTGGTCCCCAGAACACATCATCAGAATCAGAATCATCTTCATTAGCAAAGTATGTAAAACACACGGTAAGTCTCCAGCAGTGGACAGTCAAAAGACCAGAGACAAAGTGATTAGTGGTGCGGCACTTACAAAACTACGACAGGTGTGCTGATGATGCAGATAATCGTTGCACTATTTTTAAGTGAGCAGTAACAGCACGTCACGCAACTTTGGGTGTGTAATTATGCAAAAAGTTCCCAGAGTGCTTTGAAGTGTCTGGTTCTTTGGAATATTGCTCAAAGACAGTTGCTCGAGTATGAATATTATTCTTATTTGATTTTGTCAACAGGCTGAACTCCATTGATGCCAAATACCAGATCTGGAAGCTGGGAGTGGTGTTCACTGACAATGTAAGAATGCATATAGTTTGATTTGGCGACCTTGTCTGGAGCCAACATCTGTAATCATGATTTCAGATTCACTGGAATCTAAGTTCACAACAATAATGGTACATTAACTTTTTTTAATTTAATTCAAAATTATGTGAAACCAAATATATGCATCAAGAATTGCAAATTACCTTGTAGTGGAGTCTAGTGTTTTTTTATGAGCAAAGGCATATATTTTGAATGAGAACAATCTCAAGGTACACCACCAAACAAAATGTCCCATTAAGTATATATGCTCCCATATATTAATGAACTTGTCAAATTCAATCCCAAATGTGCTTACGCCGTGTGGATCTTCAGCCTATTTAATTGAACACCAAGCTTTATTATTATTGTCTGTGAATTGAAACAGGCAGCTACAAACAGATTAACAGGTTAACTAACTTTTGCTATTTAGTTGAAAAACATTTTATTGTTCGCCATCTAACTAGACTTCACTGGAATAGATAAATGAACAGAGCTACATTCTTTAGTAGTACATTTCAAGTGACATATATCAGAATAAATAATAAATAAATGTATTCACAGAACACATGATACAGCCCCACATGCACAGATGCTCAAATTGAAAGTAAATATTCAATTCAGCCCTCCTTGAGCTGTCTGAGGCTTTATTCCCCTTGCTGGATGCCACGTTCGCGGCAATCTAACTCGCAGGGTGTATACTTGTTGTTGGGTGAGGGAGAGAACAGCGAACTGCTACCGAGCAGTGGATGTCTTTTTTTTGTTACTTCTTTGATGGCTTATTGGGTTCACCTAGTGAGGAAAAAAAAGACATATTTACATCCAGAGGCAAGCGATCTGGCAAACCGCATAAATTTGCCCCATTTCCCCTTCAATACCCCAAAGGAGCTGCCGGAGGTACACTTCAACTACTCTCTTTACTTATGTCCTATGTACTAAATGTTTTGTTTATTATAGTTGATTGTTGCTGTATTACTAAAGTGGCTCAAACTATACATGTGTCAACATCGGTAATAAAAGGACAGAAATAAACTAAAGTAAACTGGGCTTACTCCTCACCCCATTGTTTTAAATCAGCTAACCCTCCCATAATTCCACTGGCCACTGTCACCAAATATTTTCCTTTTTTATTTATTTATTAACACGCTTTTATTGAACAATGTTCAGACAAAATTTTGATTATGTCAAGCTCACAGTGACAGGGTATTTGCAATCGTTTTTTTTTGCAGATATCCACTATATATCAGATTTATATTCATGTATAGAACAGTTCTGGTTCAGATCTGAGAATTATTGAATTAAATTAGTTTCTATTGTCAACCCCCAACATAGTGGAATTGTGCAATTTGAGAGAAAACATATTATGATGGTCAAATGAAGCTTCATGAAGCACTTTCGATCATGTTTGACTCCTCTAGATGGTACTCTTGGTATATCTCAAGAACACCATCTACAGGAGCAAAAAAATATCACAATATCACAACTTAAGTTTCCCCTGCAAAAATGTTGAACCACGCAGTATTCATCTAAACTTAATAGCTAAAAGTATCACCGAGCTTCTTAATTAAATCAAAACATGCTACACTTGATTTTAAAGTATCATATCTCGCTAATCAAGTTATCCATCAGGCCTCTTCCTCTCATGTTCTCATTTGTTTCTCTACCACCGCGCAGTCGTTCCTGTATCTGGCTTGGTATATGACAATGTCGATCCTGGGACACTACAACAACTTTTTCTTTGCTGCACATCTGCTTGACATTGCGATGGGTTTCAAGACACTCCGGACCATCCTGTCCTCAGTGACGCACAATGGCAAACAGGTCAGCTGCTTTGGGCCTCTAAACCTGCGTTAATATGTTGATAATCATCTCATTTTGAAAGTGATATGTCATAAACGTGTAAACTAGTCCAGAAGACTTTCTTTATAATGGTTGGTTTGTCTTTGACTGTCTTTCCTCCCAGTTGGTGTTAACAGTTGGCCTGTTAGCAGTGGTGGTGTATCTGTACACAGTGGTAGCCTTCAACTTCTTCAGAAAGTTCTACAACAAGAGTGAAGATGGAGAATTACCTGACATGAAATGTGATGACATGTTGACAGTGAGTATTAGAAGGATTTTACTTTGCCCATACACGATACTTGTAGATTAGACTACTAAAGACTCATAATTCTCAGCGTATCCTCTTCTAATGCTATTACGTCAAAAAAATGTGGTGCGGGAGAGTTGGTAAGAAAACTGTTATTCAACATAATGAGTCTTTTGCTGGTCTTTTCTCATTGCTCTGCACAGTTGCTCACTGCAGCTCTGAGGCAGACTTAGATAAGTCTGTTGTGGACTTGAAAAGGCAAAGTTACTTGTGATTAAAGTGGGTCCATTGCCATTTATGGATTGAAAGTCACGGGAATTTAGTTTTACAGTGTTCACCCTCAGGCACTGGCTTTTGTCTGAATAAGCTTCTGTATTTTGTGTCAACTCAAATACAGCACATCCCACTAATCAAAGCTGAACTCAGATTCTAAGAAAATAATCGGTCGCATTTTTTAGATACATGTCTATGTACCAACAGGGTATATAAAAACTCTACACACCCCTCCTCAAATGCCTGGTTTTAGTAATATTACAAAATGAGACCAAAAGAAATCATTTAATATCTTCCACCATTAATGTGACCTGTAAACCTGTAGAACTGTTCTGAAAAAAGCTTTCAACTTTTCGGCATTGATTGAAATATACAAAGAAATGTGCTTGGACTCATGCGTACGCAAAGATTCTTGCATCTGGAATTTTTTCTGCATGCGTTTTTTGTGTATTTGGCACACTGTGTTAAATTTAGTATGAAAGCCACGCAAGTCTTGGTACATGATGCCCATGCATGGTCTCTGTGTTATGTTGTGAAATGATTGACAAGAGACATGACTTTTCTTGTCTAATCTGACTTCCGAAGCAACACACGACATGCAAAAGTGGAAGGAAAACTTCAGTCTGCATAACAAGTCGCATTAACCTTTGATGGCTTGACTTCAAGGGCCACTGAGTTCTTTATAACTATTGCTGCCTATTTCGTAGACAAAAACTGGGCTGCACAAACCTATGTCCTTCAAACTCGGGATACGAATGACAGGCGCTCACATGTTATTAATGTTCAGGCACTTTAATTTCTCCAGCTGTTTAGTGGTTACATTTACAAGATTAGGAGGTAGTGAGGTATTATTATGCAAAATTAAGTTGCTCTTGACTTTTCAGTTAGAAAGCAGTGTACTTATACGAAACATGTAATTAACGTTCATGACACGCACTTAAATTTTCCCAGCTGTGCTGTGTTTACAATCACAAGGCTAGGCTTTTTTTTTTCTTCTGTCGCATATATCGTGTTGTGTCTGTGCCAAATATATCGAATATAATAGATATCATGGAGTGTGACATAAGCGTTATCGTGCGTCACGTTCGTCACAGCATGGCATTTTGAGTCTCCTGTATCAGGCCAACCTTAATCCCTATTATATGGTACATTTTGGTCATTTAAGATCATACATCTGTTTTTGTACAATTAGGTTAATGAATATTTTGCAGTAACTTGATTAGGGGAGCGCTGGCGCATTTAAATGTTTTCAATTTGTGATGATTGCTGTTAATGTAACACAATCTAGTATGTATCATATAATAGATGAGTTAACTTGGAAATTTTAATTTTACTAAAGTTATATACTGCACAGTTCTTACAGGGTAGAACTGGATAAAGAATAAAATACAGCAAGTGTTGCTGCCAATCCATGTGAAAGAAATACTATATAAGGGCTTGACAGCTGATGGTGTGTGAGGGTGTGTGTGTGTTTTGTAATGGTGTGAGGGGGGCCTTCTGTCACCCGGAAATTTCACAACTAATCCCCCATAGTCAGCCACCCATAGCATTCCGTAGAACTCTATTTATTCCTATTAAGGATTTGGGGGGCAGCCGTCGCTTTTTCGACAGAAAGGGGACAGAAGTGTAGTGGCATGAAAAGATGAACTGGAGAATGTCCACTGCTGCAGTGAAAGTTTTCTTTCCTCGCGACGCATTTTGAGAAAAAATGGCTTGTGATGACACAGGATGACAGAGATCTGTGTTGTTTTCGGTCACATTTTTTTAACTTGTTTCTCTCCTCTCTCAGCCATAAAGGTTGTGTGTCTGTACGTGTGTCTGTGTTATTTGTAAAAATTCACATTGTCATTGTGGAGGTTACGAATCAGCTGTAATTTAAGATAAGAGAAGGTCAAATTAATTAAATGTAATTTGACCTTCTTTAAACTTTCGAATGTGCAACTGGACATGTCCAACGTTTCGATGGTTTATGCAAAACTGGCTGTTCGATAAGAGGTGTTGTGAATGAAGTTTGGTTCAATTGCCCGGGAACAAAATCTGCCAAACATACAAAACAATACAATACAATACAACTTTATTTATGTAGCACATTTAACAACAGCTCGGCTAAAATGTGCTCTGATGTGATCAACTTTAAACTATTTGGCCAAGGTATGTTCTACCCAAACGAATGTATGCAATGCATACAAAAATAAATGTCTTCATATTTTGCATTTTTGAAATCACCTCATATAAAGAAATTGAAAAGTTTATTTAGCACATGTGGTTGACAAAGCAGGAAGAAAAACGTGATAAAAGATACTGAAAATGTTAAGTGCGGGCAAGTTCGCAACCACTCCTGATCACGCGAGCTGCATTCAATACAGACGAAAACGCTTCGCCAGATAAGCTCAACACACATTTTGTGCTGAGGGTGGGGTTTTCTCTCTTTTGATATTTTTGTAGACAGGCGAAGTTAGAAAGGGATGTTTGCGCCGTTGTGGGAGTTAACACAGCCACTTTGCTTCACGGCCAGTGGAAGCAGCTTCTCTCATTCCTTTTAAATTAAGTGTAGGCGAGGTGCTCATAATCTTTACCTTGTCAAAAAAAGAGTTTCTGGAGTCCGTGCAGGCAATCGCCTCACACAAATTATGTTTATAAGGAGCTGCTAGAAGAATACCATTTGCGGATAATGTAAAGTTGGCCAAGGCAATCACAGATCACCGCTATATAATGGGCAATTGGAAACTGCCTTGCACCCTGATCGTGTCAGTGGACGTGCCACGCCCATGGGGGGTATTTTCTAAAAAAATCTATATGATGATGAGAAAAATAATAATGCGCTCAATTAATTTATTTCTACAATGATTGGATGATGTTCGATGAACGCAGTTGTCATATTTATAATTGAAATATGTTATCCACCACACAAATCAGTAGAGCGCAGCTGCAACTGCACCCAACTAATTTTAGACCACTGGCACAACTTAGACCTGCTCTGAGCTGGTCTAAAGTCTCGTCTCCTTTCAGTTACTAAATTTAGCTGAGTCAGAAAATGCACGCTGTCTGCCGGAACACCCACCATGGAGTAGCACCGTCTGCCAAATTCCAAACACGGTAAACTAGACTCGACCCAGGGCAAAACCAAAAATCCGTTCGTTTTTATTTGCAAAAAGAGCAACGCCGCAGTTAGTCGACTAAAATTTACCACTAAGGATTTTGAATGTTGAATATTTGTGTGTGTGTGTGCGGGGGTGTGTGTGTGTAGTTTACGCTCCTGTTATTTTGCAATTGATGTCCCGTGTTTAATGTTTAACTCAAAAAAAAAAAATAACATCATATCACGGCTAAGATAATCCTCAAACTTTTTACATTTCAGCAGCATGGATTATTTTTTTAATCAACCTATTTATTATATTTTAATTTAATAGTGGGCCATCATAATCCAGGAAGTAACATTCACTACACATTCTCTCTTTTCTTTTTTTTCTGCCAGTGCTACATGTTCCACATGTATGTTGGTGTGCGAGCAGGAGGAGGCATCGGTGACCAGATTGAGGACCCAGCAGGAGACGAATATGAGATTTATCGCATCATATTCGACATCACCTTTTTCTTCTTTGTCATTGTAATCCTTCTGGCAATCATCCAAGGTAAATTCACTTAAACTCACTTATCCAAGGGCATTCACTTATATGTGACAGTTGTGACGATGTCCCATTACTGACCTCTTGTCACTCTATGTTCACTTCATAACATGAACATTATCACTCAAGACATCCATAAAGCTCTGGAGCCGGGTGGCAATCTTATGCAAAGTCCTAAATATCATGTAAAAATATATAGAAGTGGTATGCAAAAGTTCGCCAGCCCTGTTCAAACTTTGTGTTAATGTCATTACTGTATTTTCTGGACTATAAGGCGCCCATGTATATAAGCCTCAGCAACTGTTTTTGGAAAAAAAAGAAAAGAAGAAGAAGAAAAAAAGCCGCACCAGGCTCTATAAGCTGTAGTTTTCTATGTTGAAAAAAATTAGTTGTTCACTGTATGTACAGAAGGATTTTGTACTGTGAATGAACATAAAGGTGCATGAACAGATTCTTAAAACAGTGCCTTTACACGGCAACAACTTTGCTAATTAAAACTGAACAGACCCAAGAGAATAAAAAAATCTAGATTTATTTATTTAAAAAAAAAAAAAAGTTGTACCGATGTATTAGCCGCACAGTTCAAAATCTTTGAAAAAAGCAGCAGTTTATAGTCCGGAAAATACGGTAATTATGCAAGTGGAAGATTAAGTGATTTCCAAAAGTTCTGAAAGTTATTGATGTTGGAGTTCTTTTAAACAAAATGTTAAAAAAAAAAAAAGAAAAACTGAAAAGGGAAAAGGGCCACAGCATAGTTTTGGGCATCATTCATACTTATTATCTAGCAGCTCTGTCCCCTTTGTCCCTGCTTGCCAAATGGGGGTCAGCATAATTGAGTCAAAGTTTGTTCACAGTCATCAGTAGGAAGGACCAGGTGATGCAAATTTCAAAGCTTTATAAATACCCAGAATCTCCTGACCTTGTCCCGACAATCAGTGGCCATTGTTTCTTCTAAGGGGAGAAAAAGCATATTGTTTATTTTCAGGATAGTGCTGCGCTCACACATTAGCCATTCCAAGTTGGGGCTCCGATTATTGGAGATAAGTGGCAAGTATAAAATTATTAATAGTGATGAATAATAATCCAGTGATAACTAATACACTAACTTGACTTAACATTTCTGAATGATTTGGCCATACACTTATTTTTGAAGCCCAAATGCATCGGGTATTTTTTTATTATACATTATACTTTAGCAACATGCTCCACAGATTTGTGTTTGTTGCATTGCAGCGATTTCGAAACAAAGAAGGCTTGTTTGCATCTTGTGCACCAGCAATAAACTCTAGCGAGACTTATAAGAAGGGAAGGGATAATTTTCCTGCTGCCTGTAAAGCACACAATGGTGTGATAAAACATTGAAAGCAAATTCTAAACCTCTCCTTGTTTCTCATGACATTACAACACTCTGAATAGGCAAAGGGAAAGAAACGTCAATTACTTTCCTCCAGTAAGTTCGTACAGAGGTGAGAGTAATTGCCACATTTACAGAGCAATTGTGATGGCATGGTAAAGAATGGTGAAAAAAAAAGTCCTTGCGCCTTCGGACATAAAAGTTTATCTCGTTAATTGAGTTAGCATTTGCTGTAGTCATTTCTGCCAACAAAACAAAATGAAAGGTCCGGTGGATCAAACTGGTCTTCAAACTTTTCATCTCTCCTCTTGAAAATACTAGGTTTAATCATTGACGCTTTTGGAGAATTGCGGGATCAACAGGAACAAGTGAAAGAGGACATGGAGGTAGTGTGAATAAGTGATTTGTAAACAAAGTGCAAGCATGTCAAACTATCACACAACTGCAATTTAACTTTTAATTCCTTCTCTTCCAGACAAAGTGTTTTATTTGTGGAATAGGCAATGACTATTTTGACACAGTGCCACATGGCTTTGAAACACACACTCTACAGGAGCACAACTTAGCCAATTACTTGTAAGTACATCTGAGATCTGTCTGAATTCCTGACACTGATCAGTGTGTTTTGTGGGTGATGCAATTTGGGAAAATTAACAACTTATATTTCCTTGCTGTGAGATAACAATTTATATATATATATATATATATATATATATATATATATATATATATATATATATATATATATAATTCCTATGAGTAAAGTCCACAGCAGGAATGCACAAGGAGGGGGGCTTCTGCCATTTTTTTTTTTCATGTGCTTATGTCTAAAAGCCTGTGTGAGGCCTTTAATTAGTAAATTGTTATCGATCCGTTCCCAAAAATTATATTACGATATAACTAATGAAGTTATAAGCATTTGACTTTGCAAGTGTGTGAATGAGATGGAAAGGCATCATGAGCTTCACAATGGGTCAGAAATGTCGTAACAGGGCAGGCATACACTCATACAGACACTTTTACAGCCATTAAAACAAATAAATTCCTTTTTAACATGTCATTGCACGCATTTCTGAGCTGCTCCCAAATGCATCATAACCTATGGCGTTCACACTACACGTTTCACTCATAGCACGTGTCATGACATACAGTTCACATTGGCAATCATGGTTGTGGTGGCAGAGTTCAACCTAAAATTTTCGTTACAATATTTTCTATGTGGTTCACGTTTGTGGAGTATGAGGTATGCAGCTAATTCCACTATTTTTTAGCCATCTCAGGGTGCGGCCATTTTGTCACTTTCTATCGAGTGTAAATGACATCACTGTTACTCAGGACTCAGCTAACAACCAATCACGTCTCACCTGTCTGAGGTTGTGCCATGAATGCTAACGTCTATACAACATTTCCTCGAAGCAGGAGAGGAAATAGATAGAGTGATTGATTTCGCTCATGACATGTGCGATATCTATTTTTGTTACAGATTCTTTGTGATGTATCTTATCAACAAAGATGAAACAGAGCACACAGGCCAGGTAAACCATTTTACTATATATATATATATATTAGAATTAGAATTAGAAATCTCTTTATTGTCATTGTACTCAAGTGTGCAACGGGATTAGAGGGCTCCCCTCTCCAGTGCAATACAACAATAATACAGACAAATATATAAATTAGATAAATAAATAAGAGAGTGCAATGGAATTTAGTACTGAATAGTGTATATAAAAACACATCACAATGCTGTTCTGCAAGGTAAGGGTGTTCTCGTGTGTGTGTGAGAGTTCAGAATGGAGATGGCTCTCGGAAAGAAACTGTTTCT
Source organism: Idiotropiscis lumnitzeri (assembly GCF_059441095.1). Classification (NCBI taxonomy): domain Eukaryota; kingdom Metazoa; phylum Chordata; class Actinopteri; order Syngnathiformes; family Syngnathidae; genus Idiotropiscis; species Idiotropiscis lumnitzeri. The sequence goes on from NC_142410.1 coordinate 2,524,013, forward strand.
CAGTCTATTGGTCCTCGATTTGATGCATCTGTAGCGAGAGAGACAGAGAGAGAAAGAGCAGGACTGTCAAAATTAAAGCGTTAACTCTGGAGATTAATCTAGAAAATGTTAACTCTAGCTCTAAATATTTACTAAATATTTTAACTCAGTTTGATTTCCTTCAAAAATAATTTGCATACTTTGCAAATATTGTCCCATATCAGCTGTACATCTATAGCACATCAGAACAAAACACTCTGCTTAAGTTACCACTGGGCCTTGCAAATTTAACACTGCTGGAGTGTGGTGCTTGTGGGCAGTTTTGAGGGGAAAAAAAAGAAAGAAAAATGCCTGGAAAGATTTCTTTGTTTCGATAGTATTCATGAATCAAAGAAAGCTATTAGAACAGTCTTCAAATTAACTATACTTCATATTTGCTGATTTTGCATTAATTCCAAGATATTATTGAAGTAAATAGCTGTTAAAAATTTCTTAAAAAATAATTGTTGAAAAATGTGATTAATCGCAATTGATCATGGGAATTATTTGTGATTAATTAGTGAAAAAATGTATCACTTGACAGCACAATTTTTTTTGGGGGGGGGGTAGCAATGTCATCAATTAATAAACAACGATTCCACTATTATCATTATCATCATAGCATTGACAACCAAAAATCTGAAGTTGCCCAACCCCTCGTATATAGCACACACATACTTTTGTGCTTCATGGTTTAGTTTTACAATAGGATATTATTTTAGTAAAAGTAGTTTAGACCATTTTATCAGCATCATTGTAAAACTTGAAGACCATATTATAAATCCCTCTAATGAATATTTTCATAACAAATTAAAGCAAATTCATTGTAGTGAATCAGACCCGATGTGAATGTAAACCCCTTCCTTGTCCTGTCTGTCTTAAAGGAATCTTATGTATGGAAAATGTACCAGGAGCGTTGCTGGGAGTTCTTCCCAGCAGGAGATTGTTTCCGGAAACAGTATGAAGATCAGCTCAACTGATCTGTCCATGGATTTCTGTCCCTTTTGGTGGTTCCTAAACCCTGTATGCTGCAAATAAGTATTTGAGTAGCATGTGTTGGCAAACCACAGGATTCCACCCACCAACACAACATTCCCCACATAAAACGCCTTGGAGTTGCATCTCGAAAACCAGACTGACTGACTGACTTTCATCCAAGATCTTCCTCATTCAGCAGGTCAACTTGCTGAATCTGCCCCAGATTGCAGCACACTCATTTTTTGGAGTATTTTGTGTACATGAAAATGATCTGATTATGTAATATAAAATCAAATTGTTGGCATGTGACTGACGGCTTCCACTCAGATATGAGTGCTTCTTTTCGTGTATTTGTCATAACAGTAACAAGCATAAAAAAAAGAAAAGCAAGAATGGTGTTGGACACTTGGTGGTACAGGTAGTGGACATGACAACACTGAAACCTGCTGCAATATATCTTGAAAGATCTGCTTTTGTTACCACTGTCAAAAAAAAAAAATATGTGACCTCGTTGAATTTTGCCTGCAATGCACTGGGAAGACAATGTGCCTGAAGATGAATACTTTCCTAATATTTAACAAATGAGAGGATTTTAATTGTTTGAATTAAAGTGGAGCTTCCAGATGTTATCATGGTGTCCACAATCTGCACATGCCATTGTTGTGCGTGCGTCAAAAACGCTGTAAAATTGCCCTGCGGCTTGATGTTGAATAATGAGTTAAAACTCAACAGAATAGTCCTTTTGCTTGCTTTTTAATTTGCTTCTTTTTAAGGCTAACCAAACAAATGAGTTGTGAAGTTTAGATGGGGGAATTAACATCCTGTAATGTTGAATTATTTTCTTATTAGAATATATGGATCCTTTGGGGTTGCTGGGCTGGAAATCATTTGCCTGACAATGATTTGCAACAGATTTTCATCACATTACACGACTTTATTAAACAGACTTTGGCAAAGCATGGCCCGTGGCTCACATCTGGCCCCCCCACAGTGAACACGAAGTCAAATTAAAACATAAAATATGGGGTGCTTTGGTTTTGAAAGTCTTGCTTTTATTTTATGTGCACGCTTTTTTTTTTTTTTTAATATTTATATTGAACATCCATCCATCCATCATCTATACCGCTTCTCCTCACTAGGGTCGCGAGTGGCGCTGAAGCCTATCCCAGCTATCTTTGGGCAGTAGGCGGGGGACACGCTGAACTGGTTGCTAGCCAATTGCAGGGCACAGAGAGACGAACAACCATCCGCACTCACACTCATACCTAAGGGCAATTTAGAGTGTCCAATCAACCTGCCATGCATGTTTTTGGAATGTGTGAGGAAACCGGAGTACCCGGAGGAAACCCACGCAGGCACGGGGAGAACATGCAAACTCCACACAGGATGGCCGGAGCCAGAATCGAACCCACGACCGGTGCTGTCTCTCACTGTGAGGCCATCGTGAAGACCTGGTCTGCTGTAAAAAGTCGCAGTATGCTAAATTCTAAAACTGAGAAGTTTTGATATTCCATACCGCTGCAAACAGGCACACTTAAAGCACTGATTATGGGGTAGTTGAAGTTCAATTTAACTGCACTCCATTTCTCATTTTAATCAAATTAGATTTTTCATTTACGCAAAGGATTAAACGATATGAATCCATTTCGAACTCATTTGCTAATCGTGATTTTGGGTGCAGCTATGCTGAAGATGGATGGATGAATAGATTTGGGGTGCCAGTCTGAGCTGTGGAGTGTATATGGCTAACTTTACCGAGCTGCCACCTAGCTTAAAAGTAGCGCGTTTCAAACCACACAAGAACTATACCGCACGTACTGAGCTTCCTATTGCATTCAGTCTGACCACAACAAAATACTCAAATCTGCTGACTCCAACTGGAATGCCTCAACAACTTAATAAGTTACCTGGTAAGTAATGGAAAAATCAAATCAGCTGTGGAAAAGGTTTACTGTTGTTTCACTACTGCTGAGCAATTGAAAGACAGATGGCAAACATCGCTCACAATCGCCTCCGAGCACGAGGCTGCGATTGTGAAGAGTATGCATTGGCCACCACAACATCAAAAGTGATTTCTGTTCTTCCACAGCTTTGACTGTTCGTTTAAAGTGCATGAGGACTCAGGAAATGTGTGTCCTCCAAAAAAACATGGCTATATTTAATACTTAATTGTGTCAAATGCTTATGTTGGCTTAATTGGACAAGCACGAATTGTGAGGAATGTAGAGGGGACCCATCCAGGACCAATTTTACTGCCTTTTTCCAGCACTATTCACGCAGGTGAGTGAGCCAACCTATTTATTTTGGGTTTTGAAAGCCATGCAGGAAAACATAAGGTCGAAAAAAAATCTTTTAGTAAAGTGGATTTTTGCGAAAACATGCACAAAATTTGTTTTTGCACAATGGTGCAATCAATCTTCATCAGCGATATTTAAGATGGGCCCTGGCTCCAGCTTGTAGACAGATCAACACTCTCCTTTCCGAGTTTGTACATCAAGCAAGTTTTCCTTGTGTGCACGCCAAGTTGTTTTTTGAATCCTGACTCTACTTTGTTTCCTGCATTCTTCAGATTGTTTGTACCCTGCTCCTTGCTTATCGCATCAATATCTAATATGAACATTCAAGATAATATAGAAAATTAAGATCATGTGTGGACTTTCCACGCTAACACTGCAAGCACAGCTTTTGGCATTGATCAACATCTAAAGCCAGCCACTGACAATCAGCTGACAAGGGGAAGGGAGACAACAAACAGAAACCCAGACACACAACACATGCGAGAGATTTCCAGGTCATAAGAAAGCGAGTCACACGTCATGGAAATAAAATATTAAAGGGTTAATTGCGATTTACACGGAAATGCGGGTTATGTCGTCAGCATAGGAACAGAACTCGTTTGTGATCCGAGGACCTCCTGTACGTGTATAGAAATCTAAGTATATTTTGAATAAATGAATGTCAATAAAACCCCAAAACCCCTGATGATGTTCAAAATGATTGGACCACGTTCTCCCTTGCCCGGACGCGGGTCACCGGGGCCCCCCTCTGGAGCCAGGCCTGGAGATGGGGCTCGTCGGCGAGCGCCTGGTGGCCGGGCCTGCACCCATGGGGCACAGCCCGAAAAGGCAACGTGGGTCCCCCTTCCCATGGGCTCACCACTTGTGGGAGGGGCCAAAGGGGTCGGGTGCAGTGTGAGTCGGGCGGCGGCAAGAGGCAGGGACCTTGGCGCTCGGATCCCCGGCTACAGAAACTAGCTCTTGGGACATGGAATGTCACCTCTCTGGCGGGGAAGGAGCCTGAGCTGGTGTGCGAGGCAGAGAAATTCCGACTAGATATAGTCGGGCTCACCTCCACACACAGCTTAGGCTCTGGTACCAGTCCTCTTGAGAGGGGTTGGACACTCTTCCACTCTGGAGTTGCCCAAGGTGAGAGACGCCGAGCAGGTGTGGGCATACTTATTGCCTGTACACTGGGGTTCACCCCGGTGGACGAGAGGGTAGCCTCCCTCCGCCTTAAGGTGGGGGGACGGGTGCTGACTGTTGTTTGTGCTTATTCACCAAACGGCAGTTCAGAGTACCCACCCTTTTTGGAGTCTTTGGAGGGTGTGCTGGAGAGCGTTCCCCCTGGAGACTCCCTCGTTCTGCTGGGGGACTTCAATGCTCACGTGGGTAATGACAGTGAGACCTGGAAGGGCGTGATTGGGAGGAATGGCCCCTCCAATCTGAACCCGAGCGGTGTTCTGTTACTAGACTTCTGTGCTCGTCATGGATTGTCGATAACGAACACCATGTTCAAACATAAGGGTGTTCATATGTGCACTTGGCACCAGGACACCCTCGGCCGCAGTTCGATGATCGACTTTGTAGTCGTGTCATCGGATTTGCGGCCGCATGTTTTGGACACTCGGGTGAAGAGAGGGGCGGAGCTGTCAACTGATCACCACCTGGTGGTGAGTTGGCTCCGATGGTGGGGGAAGATGCCGGTCCGACCCGGCAGACCCAAACGTATTGTGAGGGTCCGCTGGGAACGCTTGGCAGAATCCCCTGTCAGAAAGAGTTTCAACTCCCACCTCCGGCAGAACTTCGCCCACGTACCGGGGGAGGCGGGGGACATTGAGTCTGAGTGGACCATGTTTCGTGCCTCCATTGTTGAGGCAGCCGATCGAAGCTGTGGACGTAAGGTGGTCGGTGCCTGTCGTGGCGGCAACCCCCGAACCCGCTGGTGGACACCGGCGGTAAGGGATGCTGTCAGGCTGAAGAAGGAGTCCTATCGGGCCTTTCTGGCCTGTGGGACTCCGGAGGCAGCTGACAGGTACCGACTGGCCAAGCGGAATACGGCTTCGGTGGTTGCCGAAGCAAAAACTCGGGCGTGGGAGGAGTTCGGTGAGGACATGGAAAACGGGGGTGGACGAGATCCGCCCGGAGTTCCTTAGGGCTCTGGATGTTGTGGGGCTGTCATGGTTGACACGCCTCTACAACATTGCGTGGACATCGGGGACAGTGCCTCTGGATTGGCAGACCGGGGTGGTGGTCCCCCTTTTTAAGAAGGGGGACCGGAGGGTGTGTTCCAACTATAGAGGAATCACACTCCTCAGCCTCCCTGGTAAGGTCGACTCAGGGGTACTGGAGAGGAGGGACCGTCGGGAGGTTGAATCTCAGATCCAAGAGGAGCAGTGCGGTTTTCGTCCTGGCCGTGGAACAGTGGACCATCTCTACACTCTCTACAGGGTCCTGGAGGGTGCATGGGAGTTCACCCAACCAGTCTACATGTGTTTTGTGGACTTGGAGAAGGCGTTTGACCGTGTCCCACGGGGAGTTCTGTGGAGCGTGCTTCGGGAGTACGGGGTACCGAGCCCCTTGATACGGGCAGTTGGTTCCTTGTACCACCGATGTCAGAGTTTGGTCCGCATTGCAGGCAGTCAGTCGGATTCGTTTCCAGTGAGGGTTGGACTCCGCCAAGGCTGCCCTTTGTCACCGATTCTGTTCATAACTTTTATGGACAGAATTTCTAGGCGCAGTCGAGGCGATGAGGGGATCCGGTTTGGTGACCTCAGTATTTCATCGCTGCTTTTCGCAGATGATGTGGTACTGTTGGCTTCCTCAGGCCGTGATCTCCAACTCTCACTGGAGCGGTTCGCAGCCGAGTGTGAAGCGGTTGGGATGAAGATCAGCACCTCCAAATCTGAGACCATGGTTCTCAGCCGGAAAAGGGTGGAGTGCCCTCTCCAGGTCGGGGAGGAGATCCTGCCCCAAGTGGAGGAGCTTTAAGTATCTTGGGGTCTTGTTCACGAGTGAGGGGAGGATGGAGCAGGAGATCGACAGGCGGATCGGTGCAGCCTCCGCTGTGATGCGGACGCTGTATGGGTCTGTCGTGGTGAAGAGGGAGCTGAGCCAAAAGGCGAAGCTCTCGATTTACCGGTCGATCTACGTTCCTACCCTCACCTATGGTCACGAGCTGTGGGTCGCGACCGAAAGAACAAGATCTCGGATACAAGCGGCCAAAATGAGTTTCCTCCGCAGGGTGTCTGGGCTCTCCCTTAGAGATAGGGTGAGAAGCTCGGCCATCCGGGAGGGACTCAGTGTCGAGCCGCTGCTCCTCCACGTAGAGAGGAGCCAGATGAGGTGGCTCGGGCATCTGTTTAGGATGCCTCCTGGACGCCTCCCTGGTGAGATGTTCCGGGCATGTCCCACCGGCAGGAGGCCCAGAGGACGACCCAGGACACGCTGGAGAGACTACGTCTCCCGGCTGGCCTGGGAACGCCTGGGCATCCCTCCAGCAGAGCTGGAAGATGTGGCTGGGGAGCGGGAAGTCTGGGCTTCCCTGCTGAAGCTGCTGCCCCCGCAACCCGGCACCGGATAAGCAGCGGATAATGGATGGATGGATGGAATATCAATCATTTTAACTTGGTCTTTTTATAAGTAGCACGCATATCGAAAAGGTGTGGGCACCCCTGGAAGAGATGCTGCTAAAAATTGATGTTCTTTAAAACTCTTCGGTAGATATTTGTAGGCTAACTTGATATGTCTGATCATTGTAACAGACAAAATGTGCGCTTCAACATTGAGAGACAAGAACTCAAGTGACTTGCATGACACATTGGCCATCAACACTTGATAAGGAAGGACAGAAAAAGAGGGGTTTTGTTTCATTTACGGCAACCTAGCAATGCAGTCAGTGTCACTGGTGTGAAGTGGGGACCGAGAATGCACTCAAAGCCAATTCCTTGTTTCATTGCAGTCTCTTGTAACTGAGAGAATATTTGTTTTAATAAACAAACCTTATCTAAGCCGCTTTTCCTCACAAGAGTGCAAGGCATGCTGGAGACTATTGTAGCCATAGGCTGGGTGCAACTTGCCAGCCAATCACAGGGCACACAAAGACAAACAACAACTGCGTACCTGGAGAAAACCTACGTCGGCACGGGGAGAACATGCGAACCACACAAAGGAATGCCAGCGCCGAAATCAAACCCTGCACCTCTCTACTGTGAGGCCATCGTGCTAACCAAGTCTCCGCCACGCCGCCCTAATCAACATCATATTTTAAGAAATTATTCTTATTCATGGAAGCCGAGTCCCACAACACGCATGCAATCATGTTAGCATAAACTTTTTAGCTTGGTAAAAGAAGAAGAAATTTATCACATGGTATGCTGGATTTGACGTCAAGCATTTTTTCAAAAGAATTTGTCACGTAAAGGTATGTGCTCTCTTCTTTTCTTTTTATTCAACATCTCACTCTACCTCATGCAATCCTGTTTTGCATATGATCTGAATAAGACAATTCTAACTTTTTTTTTTTTTACTTGTTTACATAAGTAACTTTGTCCTCATGGTCAGCATTACCAGCTAGCTTAACAACAAGCTTCCGCTCCTGAAAGAAAGCTAACATGAGTCTTGATTTGTTACCAACCCGATTACCTGCAACCCTGTTGCTATGATCAGAGTGACAGTGTTGCACTACATTACCTGTGTTGCATCTCCTCCAGTTTACTCTTCAGAAACCATTATTTGTATTTATCATATTATCTGTATTATCGTTGATGAATATGTTGCAGAAAGGGTGTCTGATTAGCACGTCCGCCTCACAGTTGAAAGGTGCTGGGTTTGATTCCAGCTACGGCCTTCCTGAGTGAAGTTTGCATTTTCTCCCCGTGTCTGCGTGGATTTTCTCCGGGTACTCCGGTTTCCTCTCACATTTCATACACATGCGTGGTATAGATTGATTGGGGCTCTAAATTGTCCCGAGGTGGGATGGTAAGCGTAAACGGTCGTTCGTCTATGTGTACCCTGCGATTGACTGGCAACCAGTTCAGTGTTTACCCCGCCGACCCTCCTTGATTCACATTGTCAAATGCACTCTACAAATCTACAAAGCACATGTAAACAAGTTGGCAAACTTCCATACACAGTCCAAAACTCTGCTTAGTCATCACAATTAGAATCGGAAGTTGGATTTTCCAACATAGTCCTCTCTCAAAACCCCAAAATTTACATTATCAGGTAGCCTGAGAGTTTCATTCCCCTATAGTTGAAACACTACCCCCCTTGTTGAAATCGGGTACACAAACCTCAGCCTTCAGCCGTGTTGCGGAGTGTCGACCGTGACCACCAACAACATCTAGAGCCTTGACACGTGCACATGTTACGCTACATAAAAACACAGCTGCCAAAACACACCAAAATGCAATTGAACATCTTTGGAAGGAGCAACTGGACAGGTTCCCTCGCAATGAGTACATGACAGTTTTATTCATATTTAGGGGGGCTGAGATTTATGCCTCATGAAAAAGTACCATAATATTATATAGTATATTGTAATATATGATAGTAGGCACATTTTTTCTGCTCAATGCTTTTTGTTCTGCTCACCTTGAGCAGCTACTCCACATGAAATGTGTCCGGAATTAGGGATGGTGATAGAGGGAATATGTGATGCATGTCAAAGATCCCTTAAAAGGATTTCCAGAGCCTACAGAAATAATGAACAGAGGTGAGGTGAAATGAGTTTGGTGAGCGTCATGCTGATGGAACTGAAAGAAAAGGAAAAAAATGATATGTTTAAAGGGGAAATGCTTGGAAAGTTTGCAATATATTGATGATTGGATGTGAAAAATCATTCATAAAAATGAAAACTTTACTATGATCCCGTGACCTTTGGGAATAAGCCACAAAGAGGAAATAATTACTTACGAAAGTTATTTATTTAATGTTACTTATTTTGTTTAATATTTTGACCTAGGGGCTTCCGTATAAAGTGTTCCTCTCTTTCTATTGATTTATTTCTTCTGCCAATAAACTTACGGCAGAACACACATTAACCCTGTCAAACTGTATCTCAATTTAAATTAAACTCTCAATATTCCCAATGTTGTTCTCTACGCCGAAAGTATGAACTAAACTCTCATGAACCAATTCTTTGTGTTGTCACATAGAACCCCCTGAATTTTCACAGCATAGATGAAAGTTTAAAAGGCGGAGCTGTCGGGTCCAGTCACTCACACCGCTTGAGCAGTGTGAGCAGCCAAGGAAAGCAGCATGCTGCACAAGTAGTGCTGAGTTTCCAGGAGGAGATCATTCATGCAGCTGGTAAGTCCTTTTATTTTTTTCAACTTAATCACACAACTCAATTATTATACATAATAATGTATAGGTTCATTATTATTTTTTTATTAGGATTATATTATTTCCAAATATCAATTATGATTACAAGTACTGCAAAACTATATGACTGGAATAAACTGGCGTATGGTCATGTGAAATGCGTAGAAAATTTGGGATATAGAAGCAGAAACATGAGGAAGCATCTAATATTCTATAAGCGCGAAAAAAATTGTGTTTGGGGAAACAGAATTTGAGGATTAAGTACGTAAGAGCATCACTAAATCCAAATTCCAACATTGCAATTTCCAAGGAATCAACATAACAGGAGGGTTTAACATTTTACCCAAAGCATAAAAATTGTCTCTTTTTATCATAATTGATTATTTTAGTGGTTTACTTTTCATGTTTATTTATATATTTTTTTCGGTTTCTTTTGACAGTAACATTCTATGATGGCAGCACAATGGAAGAGTGGTTGGCAAGCCTCCTTTACAAAGAGGGGTTTCTCGGATTAAAATTTTGATTCAGGCCTTTTTTTGTGGAGCCTGCTTGTTTTGGGTACGTTTTCAATCTGATTCCATATCACTTCTGATTCCATACTCGAGTGCTGGATATGATATTCGGGCACACAATTTGAAAGGTTAACTGATTTCTTAAGATGAAGAATGCGCACAGTATAATTAGGCATGACACTGTCAATAAATATTTGCTCATTTAGTAATAGTGGAGAAAGGATTATTGATGCTAATAGCTGATCTTCCTTTTGCCTTCCACTTCAACTCCTCAGATTTTGTTACTGATGAAACGCCATAGTTTGGGGAAGATCTGTGTATGAGTCCGCGTAGGAATAACTTCAATTATACAACTTGTGTTAAAACAATTTATATGTATTTGTGTGTCGTGCTTTGCAGAGGCGAGATTATGTGCACCAGATGATAGGCTCCATCATTTGCAATTTTTTCAATTTTATTTTGCATTTTTTATGTATATTTATTCATTTACTTATTTATTTTAACGGGGTGAATTAAGTGTCAAAGGTTATACAGCTGTATGTCCATTCATGTATATTCTGTCAAAGGTAAATGTCATCTTTCCTCCTAACTGAAGGTCTGACGTTGTCTCAAAGCATTGGTCCAGCCATTCAACCATCCATTTTCTGCACCTCTCCTCATAAGGGTGGAGGGTGAACTGGAGCCCATGGATATGATGGTTCTGGCTTTAATTAGTACAGCCTGTATTAGTAATGTCATCTCTTCTTTACAGGCTATGCTAATCTATACCATGATCAGCAATGCAATGGAAGCAGTCTGAGTGAATGGAATTTGTGTGTTTTCTAGCTCCATGATCATACTGAATTTTTTGTTGGCTTGAGTGGACTTGACATGCATGATTTGTGCACTGTCTGCTATGATATTTACGGCACTTTTAATTATTGACTCCATGTAAATTCTGAACCGGGTGTAAGTGTAAGATTGATTTTATATTTGCACAGTTAAGACTAAGTTGTTTTTTTCCTACTACAGTGGTGTGCAAGTAGAAGTATAAGGTTGGTGGCAGTTAGTCAGGTCATATGTTTTAGGGTTAGTAGTCATGGTAATGGTTATCTTGAAAATTTATGAAGAACAAAAATGTCCTTTTAGGTTTGGCATATAACCCCCCCCACACACACACACACACACACGCACACCCCACACGCACACACCCACACACACATAATGGGATTAAAGTAATGTGAGTACAGTGTGGAAAGTTAGATACCGAGAATGTTAACCTTTAAATTAGGTCAACATAATCATGCCAAAGTAAAATAAACTGTCAAACTGGTCAATTCAGAGATTAAATAAACATTTATGTAAACAAAATGTGAAAAGTATTTTATTCATTTATTTTTATTTATTATTTAACAATTGCAATGAATATATTCACAGCAAGCATACGAATCAACATCTAACAAATTATTTCAAAATATCGAGAGAGTTCAACGTATTTTGTAAATCATCGCTGTCCTGTGAAAAACACGTGTCCAATTTTTTATCTTTTTTCTAATTTTCACGTGAACGTGACGTCAGTAACGCGGAAAACCCAATTCATGTAAAAATAAGAATAAGGGGAAACAGTGAACATAAGTGTTTTTCACAGGACAGCGCCGATATATAGAAAGCTTAAATCCATCCATCCATCTTCTGTACCGCTACTCCTCACTAGGGTCGCGGGGGGTGCTGGAGCCTATCCCAGCTATCTTCGGGCAGTAGGCGGGGGACACCCTGAACTGGTTGCCAGCCAATTGCAGGGCACACAGAGACAAACAACCATCCGCGCTCACACTCATACCTAGGGGCAATTTAGAGTGTTCAATCGGCCTGCCATGCATGTTTTTGGAATGTGGGAGGAAACCGGAGTACCCCGGAGAAAACCCACGCAAGCACGAGGAGAACATGCAAACTCCACACAGGATGGCCGGAGCCGGGATCGAACCCACGGCCGATGCTGTCTCTCACTGTGAGGCCATCGTGCTAATCAGTCGGCCACGGTGCCGCCCAGAAAGCTTAAATAAATTACATTTTAAAAAAAACACTACTTTGCATTTTTATTATGTCGGCTACAAAGCAGTGAGTGGGATTGAAGACGTAACCAAATTTAGTTAACTGGGCTTTGATAGGTCTAGAGCAGGCGTGGGCAAACTATGGCCCGGGGGCCACATGCAGCCCGTTAAAAGCTTTAATCCGGCCCGCCAAACTTGAAAAAAATTAAATGATTAACCTTCTTAATGTTTCATTTCTAAATACTTTGGAGTGTCAAAGACAGATATTTTGTTGTAATGCTCTTGTTAATTTTCATTTAAAAGGATTTTTTTTTTTTCTCCGATGAGGTGAGGTTACCAAAACACTCCATCCATCTGCTCCTGGTCTGGCCCCTCTGTCAAATTTTAGAACCCATTGTGGCCCATCAATCAAAAACTTTGACCACCCGTGGTCTAAAGGCTGAAGGTGGATCGCAAGTCCCTTCCAAGCATAACCCTCTCTAGCTTGGACTCATATAGAAATGGACGAAAAATGCCTCATACTCGCTGTCACGAGAAGTGAAGGCACCGGCGGCCATCTCAGATTGCGCAACTTGAATACAGTACATTGATTTCTCTGTGGCGTTTTCACATTTAATTTTCTCTTATAAGGTATATCTCCAAGTACTACTGAGAGATTTGTCTGCATCATGTTGTCAGAACCATCATCAATGAAATGAAAGCAAAGGCTATCAGGAAAATATTAGATGAAAATATTTCTACTTCTAATTTATATTCTAACTGAGCAGTGGAGAAGGGATCAAACTAAAAAATTAAAAAAAAGTAAAGTTTTTCTCCACTCCTTTTCAATCTTGTTGAGTTAGAATATCACTTTTATTTCAGCATTGTTTTGTTTTCTTTGATTTAGCTAACTTCATTTGTCTGTTTTGTTTGTTTCTATTGTGCCCTATCACATGTTCAAAATAAAGCCTTCATTCATTTATTCAAAAGAAAGCCATGGCCTTAATATAATTGTTGGGTATCTGGCTAGTTTATAGTTTATTTTTCATATAAATAAAATGTCCACACAACCTGTTCAAATTCCAAGTTTTTGTGATGTACAAAAATGAGATGATGACAAAAAGAAATACGAGATAAATAATTACAAAATGTTTCCGCCATTAATGAGACGTATAACCTCAACACTCAGTCTTTTTGTGTAGGAATCTATCAATGTGGTGCTTCTTAATCTGGCAAGATTTGCCCACATGTCTTTGCAAAAATGCTTTGACTCTCACTTAACAAGATTTTGAATGACTTGTTAATTATGAATACAGCCGCATCTCCTCTTATGCGCACGTGTGCAAACACATCATCTGTTCGGTTTTTTTTTTTCGTTTTTTTTTTTTTTTTACTATCCCTCTCAGTGGACAGTTCAAAGATCACGTTAGCAGCGGAAAAACTTTTGGAAATCATTTATCTTGGTCTAATTTTTTATTTAAAAAAGGCATTTGAACAGGGGGGCGGCACGGTGGCCGACTGGTTAGCACGATGGCCTCACAGTGAGAGACAGCATCGGGCGTGGGCTCGATCCCGGCTCCGGCCATCCTGTGTGGAGTTTGCATGTTCTCCCCGTGCTTGCGTGGGTTTCCTCCAGGGACTCCGGTTTCCTCCCACATTCCAAAAACATGCATGGCAGGCCAATTGAACACTCTAAATTGCCCCTAGGTATGAGTGTGAGTGCGGATGGTTGTTCGTCTCTGTGTGCCCTGCAATTGGCTGGCAACCAGTTCAGGGTGTCCCCCGCCTACTGCACGAAGATAGCTGGGATAGGCTCCAGCACCCCCCCGCGACCCTAGTGAGGAGAGGCGGTACAGAAGATGGATGGATGGATGGATGGACGGATTTGAACAGGGGTGTGCATAGATTTTATATCCACTGTTGTAGTTTTGTAAAACTTTTTTTTTCATGCATTTGTACTGCACATACATTGTATGTACGTATTTGTATTTTCTGATAAATAAGGCAGTTTCGGACTCTGATTACTTTTATAGACCAGTGACTGGATGGATGTTAGTTCTCCATTCCAATCCTTCTCATGTTTTTCTCCACTCTTCCTTTAGATGCCTGTTGGTCATTATGGCTGAAACTTCAAGCTCTGATCCCAGCTTCATACCCGCTACTTTTGGTACTGTGTACAACGCCTAGTAGCTATGCATAACATTTGATAAGCTAATTATACTGGCCCGATAAACACCTGAGATAGCAGGTACTACCATGAGGCACACAGTCATCCCTCGATCATCCAGAAGCTCACACGAAATTCGGTGGTGTTGGTTGCTGTCTCAATGGGTTGTACTGTAATAAAGTAGGCTGTAGTAAGTACTACAAGACACATTCATTACCTGACTATGAAATTGATCACAAACCGATTGTCGGGTAACATCATATATATAAGACAGTGGTGTCCAAAAAAAAAGCCTGCGGGCTATTTCTGGCCCATCGTGAATTTTTAAGTGGCCCACTGCATACATGAAAAAATTATTTTGCCACTAATAAATGTATTTTATATACTGTTGAGCTTTTCTTAATGTGCAAAAATGCAAAATAATATAACAAATATCTGAATATTAGCTAAAAATCGTTTTCCTCAATTTCTAAATTGTGAACTTATCACATGAATGATTCCCAAGTAACTGCTACAAATCTGGTCAGGTTGTCTCGACTCACTTGCTCATCCCCTGTTTTTAACCGGTGAAAGCTATCTTTATCATCCAATGTCTTTTCAAAGGTGAGTTACATCAAGTCCTCTTAACACAGGGATGTGCAAACAATTTCCTCAAAGGGCCATACAGAAAAAATCTGAAAGTTTTTGACTTCACTTTATCAAGCACAACCAAATCACTCAAACAAGCAATTCTATATTGTTTATATATTAGTCTTTGGAAAAACTGATACCTGGACAGCTTTCTATAAGGCAAATAGTTCGGAATTTTACAAGATTTTGGGCTGGTCAGACACCTACAAGAAAATATCTGCCCCTACAGCCAAATCCTATCTCTACATTCAGAAACAAAACAAGAGCAATCTGTCCTAACCTGACTGGACGACTGAAGCCTACCCTAATTCATTCCAATCTTGTTTTAAAAATCATCATGCAGTGTTTGTTCATTTTGAACGTCTGACAGTACACCCACTAACATTGTTTTCCAGTCTCTTCTCATCGAACAAAAACTCAAACTCGTCTCATCATGATTTTGTCATTCATGAACCATGTCCAGCTCATCTCGTCACAAGAAAACAACACTGGGATGAATGCTTGCCTTTAGTCTCATTATCTGCATCTGAAAAACAACGTCATATAGTTGATGAAATGTTAAAAGAATCCAATCAGCAATTTCTTATGAACTCTCTTCTGAATGATATTTAGGGATAAAACTCAACGGTACGTTTCTAGTCATTTTTTTTGTTTTCTCAAAAATGTCATTCCTTATAATGATTATTAAACATGATTTCTTTCCAATTTAGATGGCCCTTACCAGGAAGCTGCTATATTGTCTGGCAGTGTTGGTGGGTGGAGTACCCGTCAGTTTAATGGAACTCATATTATTTGGCATGGGGCAAATTTCACTGAATCACCAGGAAATAGGACACTAATCGAGGCAACGACAAACTTTGACCCATTGGGAGGACATACAGTCTGGCAGGTAACGATCAGAAGAGCAGTTATATACACCAATTCCACTTTTTTGGATTGTTGATCGTATGATCATTTGAATGTGCTTACTTCATCAATAACAGTATTTTCCATTTAAGATTTTAAAAGATACATCCATATTTCAATAATTTTAATAGTTTTGAGCACAAGTTGAATTGAGGTTTTCAGGTATTTAATTTAATAATTAAATA
This sequence comes from Idiotropiscis lumnitzeri, assembly GCF_059441095.1. Classification (NCBI taxonomy): domain Eukaryota; kingdom Metazoa; phylum Chordata; class Actinopteri; order Syngnathiformes; family Syngnathidae; genus Idiotropiscis; species Idiotropiscis lumnitzeri. The sequence goes on from NC_142410.1 coordinate 2,540,021, forward strand.
TACAGCAAAGATAAAAAAAAAATTCCAGGGTTGAGTTGAATTATACTGTTTTCCAAATTATTTATTTTTTATTTATTTTATTTTCTAGGTTCGGCAGTGAAATGTACGCTGAATAGATTCTTTTTGGTCATCATAACTTACATTAGGTTCTAAAATAGGCTGCAAAATTGCTGAAAAATGGAAACATAAGATAAACTTAAAAAGTACACAATAGTTTTCAAAAAGCAAATAGACTATCAAACTATTTGTCATTGTGTATGGATCTCATATACAAAGTACAAAGACAATTACTTTTCAACCCCAAAAAATCTTTCATGAACAAATTCCACGTTAACATAAGAGCCGCTGCTTCCAAATCACCTTAACTCTCATTCATTTCATTTATCAATGGCCATTTCGGCTTGTATCTTATTTGAGGAAGCAAGTTAGAAACACCACCGGAAAGTCAATCAGAAGAGCCAGTCGAAAGCTACCAACCATCTGTACCAATTTTCTTGTTCATGTTTGGCTAGAAATATGGGCCTTTCGATCGGTGTTTAACCAATGATTCGCACAAAGAACATTTATTTGTTATTTTTGCTTAAGATGAACAGCGTCCAGAAATATAAGTTGGATTTTCATATTTTCAACGGTCGTTGAGTTATAATGGAAACGTAACGTTACAGACACTTTACTCCTCATAGAGAGAAAATTATCAAATGAAGGAATACAGTTCATGATGTAACCGTCATCTTTTGTTCTTTTGTTTTTTTCCCCATCTTCAGGTTATCGTAATTGTCTTCCTGACCGGGTCGCTTTCACTCGTAACTGTTGTTGGGAACATCTTAGTTCTGTTGTCCTTCAAGATCAACAAGGCACTGAAGACTGTGAACAACTACTACTTGCTGAGCTTGGCTTTTGCTGACCTGACCATCGGCACTTTATCGATGAACTTGTATACCACCTACATCATCATGAATCAGTGGGCTCTGGGGCCAGTCATTTGTGACTTGTGGCTTGCAATTGACTATGTAGCCAGTAATGCTTCAGTCATGAACCTCCTAGTCATAAGCTTTGACAGGTAAGCAATTATTGTTTATTATGTGAGACCTACTTTCGGATGACATTTTTTTACAGATGCGTTGGTGCATTGCTCAGATCAGAATTGAATTTCTCAAAACTGCATGTCCAATTTCCACATAAAAAACAATTTCTCATTTGAATGATTATGAACATTTCTCTGTTGTTCTCAACATTATCAATTGCTTAAGTTATGATCAATTTTTTTTTTTACAAAATGTCTATGTAATTGTCTCTCTAAAATTGTGTACTATTATTGAAGGATTTTTGTCACATGCCATTTTACACTGCAGTAAATTGCTAATCAACATTACACTGAGATTCAAGATTCCAATATAATATGCACATAGAAAATAAAAAACTATATAGTATATTATTGAATATCACATATGCTTAGTAGATAGTTCTGTTTTGTTTTTTAAAGCTTTTTTTATTTATTTTTTTGGTAAGTGTATGTTTACTCCACTAACAGAGGGACGCGCCATAGAGGAATCTTGATTAGGGCACCACAATGACTTGACCCTGTTTCTGGGTCATCCCAATAAAAACATTGGGTAACACTTTATTTGAAGTTTGTTCATAAGATCATGACATGACTCCTGTCATGAATATGAATGAATCCTTATGACAGATGGCATTAAAAGTCATTCCATAATCCTAACCCTAACCGACGCTAACACTAACCCCTAATCATAATCCAATTTTGCATCACAAGTGACATAAATAACCCAATGACACTTAATGCCATCTGTCATAGGGATTCATTCATGTTCATGGTAGGTGTCATGTCATAATTATGAAATAATAAAAATAAACTACTAAGACAAGATTTTAGTTCAAACTGCTAAACTTAATTTTTTTTTGTTTTTTTTGCAAATAGTCTTTGGAGGTTTTTGCAAATATTCAGAACAAGTCACTCAAATGATATGCCATGAGTTGGTACAGTTATTTAGTGGTGGGAAAATTAAACTTCATGAAGCACTTTTTATTTTTTGTACTTTTTTAGCTGCTGCTCTAGGTTTAAAGATAAAGGCTTGTGCAATGGAAATTTATTAAATCTCCACTGCATCTTTGAACCAAGAATGCCATCTCGAGGAGTCAAAATTATCAAGTGCTTCATGAAGCTTCATTTGTCCATCACTAGCACTTTTGCTGTGTTATGCGTTAAATTTACATATTAATTTAAAAGACAAACAACATCAACAAATACAAATACTTCAAATCGTCGCTGTCCTGTGAAAAAGTTGCATTTCCAATTTTGTAATATTTAAAGAAAATTTCACATTAATGGGGTGCAATGCAAAAACGGCATTCAGAATCAGAATCACCCATGCAATCTAACAAATAATTTAATTAAATATATCAATTAAATTGATTAATTATTAGAAAAAAAGGATAGTAAAAAAATAATAAAAATAACAAAACATATAATGTAAAAATAAAAAAATACAAAATATAAAAATAAGAAAATGAGAAAAAATTTAGTGTTTTTCACAGGACAGCTATGGAATGTTGAGTTAGTAAAGAGATACAAACAATATTGTGTGTGTGATTTGCGGTGGGTCACGGGGTGATTGCATTTGTTTCTGACAGTTGGAAGGGCTAAATTGACCAAGGAACATTGTTGCGATTTGTATCTAGCAGGAAGGTTAAAATCTTTTACATTGGTAAATTTCTAAAATTTCTTCTGAATCATGTCCCCCTTTTCTTCCTTTTTTTTTCTTTAGATATTTCTCTGTTACCAGGCCTTTGACCTATCGCGCAAAGCGCACAACCAAACGGGCCATGACCATGATTTGTTTAGCCTGGTCAATATCATTCATTCTTTGGGCCCCAGCCATCCTGTTCTGGCAGTACATCGTCGGTGAACGGACGGTGCCGCCTAATGAATGCTTCATCCAGTTTCTATCTGAGCCCATTATTACATTCTGCACTGCTATCGCTGCGTTTTACTTGCCAGTCACTATAATGACGACCCTGTTTTGGAAGATCTATCAGGAGACAGAGAAACGTGCTAAGGATATACAGGGTCTTAAGGGCTCTGGTGCAGGAAACAACAAAAGTCAAAATCAGAAGAGTGACGATGGTGCGACCAAGAGCCAAAAGGAGAAATCAGACACAACATCGACACAACAAATAAACTCAGCGAACGACAGGAGCGATGATCCTACAGATAACACGAAGGACAATGGGAGTATTCCAAGAGGAATGAAAAGCAGAGGGAAATGCGCATTCCTTTCCCAGTTTTCATCCCATTTATGCCACGGTTTTAAAAGGGGTAACAACACCACGACAGCAGAGCAGAGTTGCGGTGACAGTTTAAACAACAACGATGCTTCGGAGGAGGAAGAGGAAGTAAACGATGCCGACGAAACAAGGCTGGCGGCAGGTCGGGTATAGTAATCCTAAATTGTGTTGAGTTTTCTTAAGGCCGAATCTGAAGTACACAATTTCGATTCATGCCTACAGTGTATAGGATTTTTTTTGTCTTGTTACCAAATTGCATAAAAATAACAGTCAACACTGAGCAGTGACAACATGAGCACATAATAGTAATGTTAAATATTACATACCGTTTAGTTGGCCTGTGCTGACCATTCCCCCATTGTGCCGCTTGAGACCATAAAAAAGACAATTGTGTCACAAATCCAGCCTATGACATACCATAATATGATGTCTCATGTGTTTTCTGTAGATGGAAAGAAGACTAAAAGGGCAAGTGACAAGAACAGAAAATCATCAGATTCAAAACAGTCAGTACCTGCTGACACATCCCCTGAAAATATCTCCATGAAAGATGTGAAAAGGTTTGCCTCGAAAGCCAAGACAGAGGTTAACAAACGCAAGAATGAAAAAAAGGCAAATGACAAGAAAGCAGCACGGACACTGAGTGCCATACTTTTGGCCTTCATTACTACTTGGTTACCATACAATATAATGGTCTTAGTTAACACCTTCTGCCAAGACTGTATCCCGGGAAATCTTTGGGCACTGGGCTACTGGTTGTGTTACGTTAACAGCACAGTCAACCCTATGTGCTATGCCCTGTGTAACAAGACTTTTCGAAACACGTTCAGGGATATCTTAATGTGCCAGTGGAATCAAAACAAAAGCAAACCTCAATTTAATAAGAGGAATGCTGCGGCTTGCCGAAAGAAAGAGCAAATGTAGAACAGAAGTATGACTAAAATGTTACAATTTAAAATAATGCAATAGGACTTCTAAAGGATAAAAATAATATTTTGGGAAAGTTTGGCAATGTTTGCTTTGCCCGTCTGAAAACGTGTTAAAATATACGCAGACCTACTCTACTATGATTATGTTAGACTGAGTCAAGTAAGAGCTAGGCAATGTTTTTTTTTTCAAAGTACAAAGTCCGAAAAAGTGGGGCAAGTGAAATCAGTATGGATTGAAATGTGGAGTTATTCAGTTAGAAACTGGGTTGATTGTGATATTTATGGCACTTTTGCATCATGGTTTTATTGTCATCTGATTGCAAACAGGAGTGGTATTGCCAAATTATCAAATATCTTGACATTTTTATTTGAAAGAAAAATTACCAAGGCAACTCAGTGCTACGGTGGTTATTGGGATGGACGATTACAGAAAATGTTGTTGTTTTTATTTTGTTCCATTGTTTCCCCTGTGTCTGCTAATCGGGGAACCACTTCTACGAATGATTGGCAAGTTTCATTTAAAAATATCCACAAATAAGCCCATACAGGCTGAAAGTCAGAGAAATTCTCCAAGAAAGTAAAAGTTACCAGAAATTTAGCAAAAAGGGACATTATTTGTGAGAAGGGTAATGTTTGTAGAAGAATAAGTCATGTCCATCAGTAATCAATTGTTTTTTTTCTTCTTCGTGAATTCATTTATGTTGGATTTTAGAGCTGTTTGAAATGCTCATTGCATGATTTTTTTTATTTTATTTTATTTATTTATTTATTTATTTTTAGAAAATTCCATAATGATGGTAGACACTTTTCACTGTTATACTATATGTCTACATGTGTTGCTCCACTATCTGTGTAGAAATATCTCTTTCTGAAAGGGTTATAACGTTGCGACACGATGCTTTTCTTTGGTGTATTGCATTGTCAGTTAGTAATAAGCCACACTGACTAATATAAAGTAAAGCTATGGGGTTGGCTTTTTGCTTTAGGTTTACTTTGACTGGGAATGGCAATAAACTGTTTGATGCATCTTTTTTTTGAAGAAGATTTTTTCACTGTCTTGCTTTCTGTGAAGTGAGTTGAGTTCACTAGCAACACGCAGCACTCATCAAGTTTTTGCTCGGAATTCTAAGCAATAAATTGTTTGAATGATGCCTGATATTTCTCAAATCCGTTACTCACGAGATTCCCGTTTGAAATGGGACACGTTATGCAGGTGACATTAAAAACCAACACCGTGCTGAGTATTTTTAAGAGGTGGGAGATGAGATTAATTGCCAGAGGGAACATTTGTGCTTCCTCTAAATGGGCGCTGTCTTATTAATGGCTATGTCCACACTGTGAGCGGAATCTACGCTCATAAATGAATCAACTAAGACACCAGCCCAAAGCTGAACTCTGTTCATTATGTGTGACATACTGTATTAATTATTTGAGCTTTGTTCATGCATATATAGCTAGCGAATGAGCACCATGTCCGCTGCGCCTACTAATAGAACCATTCATTCCAAAGTTTATTTTGTGCCATCAAAAGCCCATCTGGCGCTACGTCTTTTACGTCAAATGCTGGATCTTACTCAGTGCATTTATTTCATAATGTTCTCTGCTCTGATGCACGCCATTCGGCGTAGTTGTATGTGTATATGATTGTGCAATCTACAAAGTAGTCTAAAGTTTATACACGTGACGGTTATCTCTTGTGATTTGTTTAATGAAGTATTTATATTTTTAAATTGTCTTTAAAGTTATTAACTGCATGAGAAAAATTAAGTTATAAATTAATTTTAGAATATTAACTTTATATTGCTCCAAATAGGCCAACTAGTTCACAGGTCCACCTCACAATGCGAGAGGCCTGGGATTCGATTTGAATGTTCTTTCCCATCCCCGCATGGGTTTTCTCGGGTAGTTTGGTTTTCTCCCACATTGCAAGTTTCATGCATGCTCGGTAAATGGAAAACCCTACATTTTCCCTTGGTGTGATTTTCAGTGTGAACGTTTGTTTGTCTGTATATGCCCTATGATTGGCTGGCAACCAGTTCAGGGTGTACCCCGCCTACTGCCCGAAGACGGCTCCAGCATGCCCAAGACCCCCGTGAGGATGAGCGGTTCACATAATAGATGCTACAAATACCGTACATTTGTGAAGAATCCCTTTTTTTTCCTTTTTTTTTAATGAGAGGGCACTTTAAATACAACCCATTCCTGTCTCCACATTGGTTAATGTCAACAGGAAACTGAGAATCATGGGTAATGTAGTGAGGAACTATCACGAGAGTGGCATTGAATGAGCCTTTTGTCACCCCTGCAGCAGCTAATTCTTCCTTTTATTGGGTATGACTTTCTCCTCTTTTCGTCCCGCGTGCACATCATCTTTTGCATCATGCTTTGCTGACCGAGCTGCACTGAGCATGCAGTGCTTGCGTCACATTTTTGGAGCAGATGGAGAGGAGGGGGAGGGTATGTCTGAGAGGGAAATAAAGGGAACTGGAGGGGGTGGCAGCGAGGGGGGTGGGCATTGCTCTGTCTCTCTTGAATCAGCATCAACATAGAGCCACGGCCACCAGAAACGAGTGTTGATCTATTTGGAATTACCACACATCAAGATTTACATATGAACAATGACAATATGTGGTAGCTTTTCATTCACCAGCGACTAAATTGATGCACCCTGCCTCGGGATGAAATCACCAGGAAGAGGACATAGCATCTGACACACTCAGGCAACATGGGCAACCAGGAAGCCAAACAAAAAAAATCTGCAGCGGCATCTGGTAATGGTGGCTACCCTTCACTGGAAGAGGGATGGAGCGAGGGAGGAGGGGATGTGTCAAGGCGGGGTGGAAAGAAACACCACGGTAAGAATGAAAGTAAAGGGGCAAGCAACGCTAGAGGAGGAGGAGGTGGAGTAGGAGGGAGAACGCATGGCACAGGTCCAGGCAAGAAGAAAAACAAATGTGAGTCTAAGTCATCTGTTTTTTCAATCCGAAAGAGAAAGGGTCAACTCAAAGGTAAAGATGCATGCTCTTCAGTAACCGGCTCGAGTGAAGATGTGCTCGCATCGCAACACAGTGAGCTGGCCCATTCAAAAACACCTGATCTGTCTGCAGATGAGCTTGGGCAATCAGACACTGAACTAGGCTTCCTGGATACTAAAACGAAACAACAAGGCGGAAGCGAACGCAAACAGAATGCATCAAATTCAGCAGGAACAGCAGCAGCAACCTCTCCCACAGAGAATGGAGGACAGAAAGGAGGGAGTTCTGGGTCGGACACGGACATTTACAGCTTCCACTCAGCAGCAGATCATGATGATTTGCTCGCAGACATCCAGCTTGCTATCAAGCTCCAACAACATCGTGAAGAGCTTGACTCTGTTGCCGGCTCACAGGTACAAAGTGAAAACAGTGTAAATTGTGGACGTGAGGCAAAGAGAACACAGAGTAATGGAGTTGGTAAATTAGCACCCATTGAAATACTTGACCTGACACCGGAATTAGAGCTGGGGTCAGATGCGCTGTCTTTCCTGGAGAACGAAACCCTGCTGGATACAGACCAGAACACTGACAAACCAGAAGAATTACACTTCATTTCCCCAATTGAGAAATTCAAGGGGAGGGAAGATGGGGAGAAGAAAACAGAGGGGGATCGAGAGATCAGTGGGAAGGGGAGCAAGACGGCAAAGTCTCCTGTTAGTGGCACTAAAGTTACAAAAGACCAGCACGCCTGGATGCAGCAGTTCCCGCCCACACCCATCACTATGGACGGTGGGGCTGCAGTCAACCCAGTTACTACGGCAACTGTCAGCAGCAGCTTCCCCAATCTCACATTGGACAGTGCTGAAAGACAGGAGCAGGAACCAGGAGGTGAAAACCAGACTGAGGAGCTGCAGAAGCCTGGTGTGAATGAAGCACCGACTCTACCACTTGATGACAACCACACAAAAAGCAATGCTATCATGATAGGAATTATTTCAGAGCACGGGTTTGAAGAAGTTGCGAGTGCAGAGTCACTTGAGGACTGCTTGAGTATTGTATCAGAAGGTACCCACATCGCTGCTGCTGGCACCAATGCTTCCTCCTCCAGGAGGAGCAGTGTTTGCTTTACACCGTCCCAAGCGAGTCCCACATTGGCCAAACACATTCACAGGTCCAACCTGGCCACTTCTCCCTCAAACCCCGTGGTTAAACCGTACCCTCCCGTCTTCCCTTCGTACATCAAGACCACCACCAGACAACTCAGCTCGCCAGGACATTCACCAGGTCTGTCTCCTTCCCATAGCCCCATGTCACCAAGAAGAGCTCATCAGCATTTCCAAAGGTAACTGTGGTTGAGTTTGGACAGGTTTCTTGTGCTGTTTTTATTCATAGTAGTGCTTGTCGAAGCATGTTGAGATGAGCATCATGGTAATGAGACACACAATTTTTTTCGCAAAACTCCAGTTCCTGGAGAGCCATATCCTGCCTGTTTTAGATCTCTCCTTGCTACCACACACTTGGTTCAAATAGTCAGGATGGTTTCAGGCATCTCCACAGCTTGTTGATGAGCTGATTGATTGAATCAGGTCTGTTAGAGAAGGGAGAGACAAATGGCTCTTGAGGAACCAGAGTTCCCTACACCTGGTCTATAACGTGCGCAAGTCGAAATACATAAATAATAACGAACATAACACTTAACATCCACATGTGACACTCTGATTAATTGGCTTTGTGGGTGCTGTGTTTTATCTCAAGCATATAAATCACCTTTCACCCATGTTTTTTTTTCACCCAGGTTCAAACAGCCAAGCAATGTTTCCAACATAGAAAATATATTTGGGACTTTTCTGACAACTTTGGCAAAACAAAGTGAATGACACCTGGTAGCTGAAATTGGGGTACATGTTATGCACAATGAAACTCTCCAACAAAGGTGAAAATGACGAGGTGGAAAAGGGTAGCAGTACCCATTTCCAGCCCAGGTCCTACTCAGACAATAGATGAACCATCCTGGGACGGAACAAAAGGCAAAAAATATTGGCACTTAAATTTAGGGATGGAAAGATTTAACTTTTGACTCACAATTCAAGGTTTTTTTTGCGCAAATCACATTGTCAGTCTGTGAGGTAGGCCTAAAGAGCGAAATTAGTTTTGGAACACTTTTTCAAGGCGTGGTGAAATTACAGCATTGGATGTTTTCTTTTGCTTTCTTATTATGGAAGTAATTAGCAATCAAACACATTGGAAGTTTTTGCTCTCAGGATCATGGGTGGTGACCAGCAAGTGCCAAGGCAGTGCTCCCGAAGCAATGCTGGTCCTTTGAGTCGCTCAGCTGACTGGACAGAGGAGCTTGAGAAGAAAATGAGCTGCAAGCTCAACATCGGCGACTCAGGGGATTTAGAAGAGTACAGGTACAGAGGTGGAGGAAGTCAACCCATTTGTGTGACAAGGAGATCTTCCTGTGGACAAGTGGCTGCATGCAGCTTCCAAGATGTCTTTACAGGTGATTGCTTGGTCCCTGTTCGCGTAAGTATTTAGCATTTCGGTTTTCTGTCAAGGAAAGTTTCATATCAGGAAATATTGTTGTCCACGCTTACAGGCGAGCATACTCAAGACAGAACAAAAGCGCAACACCACTAACAGGAAACAACTATTACATGCATATTATATTGATTTGATTTCATGAATATTATTTATGGGTGTCGGCACGGTGGCCCGACTGGTTAGCACGATGGCCTCACAGTGAGAGACAACATCGGGTGTGGGTTCAATCCCGGCTCCGGCCATCCTATGTGGAGTTTGCATGTTCTCCCCGTTCCTGCGTGGGTTTCCTCCAGGTACTCCGGTTTCCTCCCACATTCCAAAAACATGCATGGCAGGTCGATTGAACACTCTAAATTGCCCCTAGGTATGAGTGTGAGTGCGGATGGTTGTTCGTCTCTGTGTGCCCTGCAATTGGCTGGCAACCAATTCAGGGTGTCCCCCGCCTACTGCCCGAAGATAGCTGGGATAGGCTCCAGCACCCCTGTGACCCTTGTAAGGAGAAGCGGTACAGAAGATTGATGGATGGATATTTATGGGTGTTCAAAATGGAACATGTTTTTACCTCTGTAATTCTGCTGACTGGTAGCCAGTGCATCGCCAAATTGACTCAGACAGCAATTTAGAGTTTCCAATTAATGTTGCAAGATGATGCACCTGGAGAAGTTGCAAACATCCCACTGAAAAGTTCAAGTCAAGATTCAAACTCTGTTGTGGAGCAGATGGGACCAAGCCAATCTGCCCACATCTTATTCTGTGTAGTGCTACAAAATGTTATTGAAATCAAGGTCTTCGTCTGGACATGTCAGTGTTAACAGGCAGCCAGGCGTTTGTCAATTTTGACATTGATTTACGTATTGTGTCATTTTACTGGTTTATTTCAATGACGAAACCTGCAGTGGGTCACATTGACCATGAATTTTTTTTGATTAGCAATAACACTTGCCGCTTTGTTTTTTAAGTGATGACAGAAAGTGAGGACGCAAAGTATCTTAATGCAATTCAAACTAAATACTGTATAACTTGGTTCAAATTAAGGTTCAACGGGCTTAAAAATTTAAAGTATGACACCTTAACAGTCAATTGATTTCTTAACCACTATTCCATATTTTCGCTGATTTCTCAATGTCCAGGTCGAACTCTCCTTGAGAAACTGTTCGTTCAACAGCAGCAAGAGGAGCCAGAGGAAGCTGAGAGGCTCTGCTCCAGAATATTAGCCATGGGTCTTCTTCTGCCTTTCACCGACTGCTTCAGACAGCATCTTGGAGCCAGTCCTGCACATATCAACTCTACTGGATCTGCCAAGTTCCACGTATGTTGCTGCTGTGGATGAAGACTTTTGTGTAATTCTTCGTGATATAATAACGTCACAAAATAATGCAATTGGCTGGCGACCACTTCAGGGTGAATCCTGCCTACCATTTGGTTAGCCTACAGCACACCTGCGACCCTCGTGAGGATAACCAGTTCAGAAGATGAATGAATGCATGAATGAATGAATATATGGTGTTTCCTCAGCATGACCAGCTGTATACGTGGGCTGCTGTTAACCAGCCAACCTTTTCCGTTGATCCTCTTGAGGGGAAGCAACCAGGTTGTTTGAAAGACTCCAGGCCGAGTGTTGACAGGAATGGAGTCAAAGTCATAGATCCAGGTAAGAACAACCTTTGTGCCAGGGTTATTATAGTTTGGGAATCAATTAATCTTAGTTAGTTTTTATTTTGTTTAGTTTTTTTTAATTCAGTTAATTTTAATTAGTTTTGCTAGTTTTTATGATTTGTATAATTTTCAAAAACACTTAGTTTTAGTATTAGTTTTTGGTTTAAAAAATGTTTTAAATGTAAAATGTTTTTGTGTGTGCGATTGAAGAAAGAATATATTAAAATACTAAGGTAAGCATTGTGTCATAAATTTCATCAAAAATAATATTTGAAAACATTTTGACAATACACAGTACAGTTTTTTTAGTCCACAGACTTTGAATTACAATAAGCGCACTGTATAATATCGCTTCTAAAGTTAAGTGGATGCATGTATGCAGCATAATTACAATAAAGCTAATAAAGCCTCGTTTGCCAAGTTGCCAACTTCTAAAGGGGAATTGTGGCTTGAATTAATGCTGAGAAATATTAAACCCAGTCGTACAATGTACTCTTTTCCCACACACATATATATATATATATATATATATGTGTATATATATGTATATATATATATATATATATATATATATATATGAACCAAAAAAGGAAAGCACGTTTTATTGTTGAGTGTAGCGTTTCGGGCTGAGTAAAATCTTAAGAGCAGGTGAACCATTCAAGCCAAAGCCACTCGCAAATTTGTTTTGTAGGAGCGACGTAATTTGGTGGCTCTTTTTTTATTGGCTGCTGCTTTATGACTTTGCTTCTGTGCGACAACCACTAAAAGGACTTCAACTTCCAGATGACTGTTCAACCATCTCTTCTGGCAACCACACCGTTAATATATAAATTAATTTATTTAAAAATCAATCCCTGAAGCTTGTGTATTAAATTAATTTCCAAAGACGAAAACATAGGACGCTTTAGCTACAAATATAGTTTTAATTAATTTTGTAAATCTAAAATGTATTTTCAGTTAGTTTTCTTTATATTTACATCATTTTTGTTTCGTCAATTTTATTTCGTTAGTTTTTGTTCACAAAAATAAAAACTTGCTGGAGCACAGTATGTATTGTCATGTAGTACTGTACATTTTTGGTAATTGTGTATGGATAAATGGGCACTTGTGAGAATATCTTAAATGATCATATTAATTTTATATTTTTTTAAATATTAATTTTAAAATTTTGATAACAGTTGTGCATATTGAATTTTCGTTCTGTAAGTATAAAGATCCTAACAATAGTGTTGAGGATGCTATATTTTATACAAATAAAGCAGCCCATCACCTGAACACCATTGTGATGGTTGCACCAACTGTGATTTCAGTTTAATTTGTGTGTGAATATGTATCTACTGTATAATACATTATTCACATGCTAACTAAACAATTCCAGCCATAGGTGTCATGTGAATAGTGCATGTCCTGAATGTAAAAGTCTGAACGGATTGTTTCTCCATTTCTTCAGAATATCATGCAAGCACCTTGGGTTTGCGGCAGCAACCAAATGAAAGCCAAAATTGTCAGGTAAGTCACAGAGAGGTTGTATAGACATGAGTGGATGTTATGTTCATAATTTCACAATAATAACTAGCAACCTGTCCACAGTGTCAATGTAGAACATGCAATTCCTCACAGGAGAGCACCTCGTTTGTAAGGAAGACCATCATGGACTACTTTGATTTTTGTCTATTAATCCGCCTCAACTCTATTTTCAGGAGGAGGTTTTGCTGAAAACAGTGAAACTGAAGGAAAAACATGTCAATGTCATCCAACAACTGGAACAAACCATTGAAGATCTCAGGACTAAGATTGCTGAGCTGGAGCGGCAGCCCCCTCTGCTGGACAGAGACGTAGAAACAGACAAGGACCATGTAGGGGTGGAATGCCTCTTGAAAGAAGTGTCTGATGCTCACTTTCAGACTGATGCAGATCACTTTCTGTGCTCCCTGGAGGCCAAATCTGTGCAAACATCCCCGATGGATGAAAGCTTTAAGTTTAAAGTGCCTAACAGTGAGTCAAGTGGAGGCAATAGTTTCCTGCAACTCCCATTTAGCCAGTGTTCATGTGAGCAGCAACCCCTGCCCGCGCTTCCAGGTGACCCACCTCTTCCTTTACCCGGACAGATACCAGTAGCTATGGCGCCACCTGTTCCACCCTTACCAATAGGTTCAATACCACCACCACCACCACCACCTCCTCCTCTGCCTGGAGGACCTGCTCCACCACCACCTCCTCCTCTGCCTGGAGGACCTGCTCCACCACCACCTCCTCCTCTGCCAGGTGGGCCAGCTCCACCGCCACCTCCTCCTGTCCCTGGCAGTGTTGCTCCACCCCCACCTCCGCCACCGCTTCCCAGTGGACCAGCTCCACCCCCACCTCCTCCCCTCCCTGGTGGACCAGCTCCACCCCCACCTCCTCCTCTCCCTGGAGGTGTTGCTCCACCCCTACCTCCTCCACTCCCTGGTGGGACCAGCGCACCTTCGCCCCAATGTGGTGGGCCTCCCCGTCCCCCTCCTCCACCTGGTACGATCTGTGGTCCTCCAGCTCCACTAGGAGTTCTGGGCTCCTTGCCTCCTCCTCTGCCTTTGGGACTGTATACGCTGGGCCTTACGCAGGAGAAGCCACCCAGGAAAGCAGTGGTGGAGCCTCCCAGACCCATGAAGCCACTGTATTGGACCAGAATTCAGTTGCACACTAAAAAGTAAATGGATGTTGTTACTGTAGTGAATGTGCAAATGGCTGAAAACAACAAATACAGTGGTACCTCGCACAGTCTATTCTGTGATGCTGATTAATTTAGCAAATTAATTATTTCCCGGCTCAAACAACCGTCAACACTTTACTAACAAAACATGATTTTATTTTCAATTTTTTAGTGACATTTTAACTCTCCTCTTTTGCGACAGGACACCCATGAATATTATTAATGTACCAAAGAACTAAATATTGCAAGATCGTTAATGTTTCTTTCAAGCAAGCAAGGCTCACCACTATGCTATATAATAAAACTAATATAAAGCTAAGAAAATCGAACTATCCACGCATTTGACAAAATTGTTTTTGGGGAGTCAAATTGAGCGATTTTTAAGTCAAGAAAAGACATTTAAAACTGACAAAAAAAAGAGGATAAAAATTCTTCTGTTGAACATTTTCTTTAAGGTTCTATGTACGTATACTAGTAAATTTTCAAATAATTTGTTGAAATTTTCATGTTATATATTCACAGCGACACAAGGAGCTAAAAAATAAAAAAGAAGTACAACTTTTTAGTGTACAGAAGAAAGAAATATAGCAAGACGGTTAATTAGTGTAGATAATATATAGAGAAATAAGGTTGTACCAAAGTTAAAATCACATCATTGCTTTTTTTTCTACTCGTTTTTATCCTACTGTGGGGTCATCACATAAAAACACAAGTAAAAAACAAACACATCTGTGGTGTTAATCCTGCAAGCTCAAACATAAAGTCAATGACAAACTTGATTTTTGAGGAATGCTTTTACTCCCCAAAAAAACTGCTTGAAATTTTTACCCCTTTCAGACATTAGACTTTGGAGGTTCCACTGTAATAACATCAGTCTGATTATTATAATCATAATTGTAATATTAAAACAGACAAAGTATATTCTTCTCTTTTACTTGAAAGGGAAATATCATCCGCATCCGTGTGGGAGACGATAGAGGAGCCTGATGTGGACTTTGAGGAGTTTGTAGAGTTGTTTTCCAAAACAGCTGTCAAGGAGAAAAAGCAGCCACTCTCTGACACAATCACAAAGTCCAAGGCCAAACAGGTATATGTTTTGTTATTTGTTTGTTTTTGTTTTTTTAACCCTTCCACTAAACGAATCTCAAAATGTGTTTTATTTAAGATAGTAAGTCATGGAGTATTTGTCGCAGACCAATCTAAGCACTCACATTTAACACTTAAGTAAATGTTACTTATTTAACACCAGGTAGTGTGGATGCATATTGACACCTTGGCAATGTTAAAATTAACATGTTATGGTGTTGAATTAATACGAGCTGATATGCAGTGGACACATGCCATTCAGTCTCAAGGATGCAGTACAGACACTTCAACGCCCTGTTTGCTTACCTGGATGATATTTTGTGGACAGTGTTGCCTTGGAGGATCACCAAATACGCCTACTGCAACTCTTTGAGAGGCTCACCAAGCACAGCTTCAACTAGGCCAAGTGTGATTCTGTCACTTTTTTAGGCCACTATGTCACTTCATGAGGGCCTGTACCCCTAATATACAAGGTGGAGGTTGTCACAAGTCCCATATCAGCACACCTCTCATTGTAGGAGTTCCTGTGCATGGTGGCACTCCACTTTATTCTTCCCCTGTGCTAAGCCTTACATGGCAAGAGATCTGCGAAGGAATTGCATTTGTCCCCAAAGACAGAGGCTTTTGAAAACCTCTTTGACTAACTCGACTGGCAATAATAATCGCAAACAGCACTGACGACACATTTGAAGTGGTGCGTGAACATTCAGGTAGTGCCTACCATTGTCCATTTTTAGCGAGTAACTGTATGACAAAAAGAAAACGTGCTGTACCTTTGACAGGAAATTCTTGATCTTTTCATTGTCAGTTGACACCACCAATTCTTGGTAATTTGCATCCTTTGTTGTCAATAATTTATTGAATTTGCCATTGCCAACACCTCTGAGCCATAGAATGGTCAACAACAATGTCAGATTTCTGCCATATGGGAATGTACTACTGACATACAACGTGTAGCTAGTAAGGACACTTGCTGTGCCTTGTTAGAGTGGTTGCTGGATCCGTTCACTTCGGTTTGGATTATGCGGGTATAATAGTGGACCAAGATGCAGACCGATCAGGCCTATCAGACGGCCAACATTGCACTGTAGTTGGAAGACGTAATGTTTGACACTGCCAATGCAACATTATTGCATGACGTCGACATGGGTCAACCGCGCTCCATGTTGCCTGTGGCTGGAGGCAGCCTGTTTTTGGAATCTGAAGTGGCCAATTCCACCCAGGTTTTAAAGCCTCTACTAAGATGATGGGGCACGAGTACAAAGTGATGTTGGGGCCTGGGCGTGCTCCTGCATGCCAGGTTGCAAAAGTAACACATTAAAACATTTTAACAATATGAATCTGTTTTAGCAACCTTTTTCCCTGCCAATTTTTATTTAGCTCCTCACAGTGGTGAACAGGACCACCAGATGGCCAGAAGCATGACTTCTGGCTACAGGTTGAGAGTTGAGACTTCCAGTTTGGAGGATTGTTGCTAGGTTATGCATCAAAAATGACACGTCAATAAAGCCATTAATATTTGTTGTTATTTTAATGAATCTTCAAATATATAAAACAATATAATTCAGTGAATGCATCAAAGGCTGTATTCACTGTGGTTCAATTCTGAAATAGCAACTTCTGTAATAAAGAATGATAACCTCATATCTGCCTCATATCTCCTCTTAGGTTGTCAAGCTCCTAAGCAACAAACGATCTCAGGCTGTAGGAATCCTTATGTCCTCGCTACACCTTGATATGAAAGACATCCAGCATGGTGAGTGTGTTTGGCTTTAGGGTTGACTTTCGCCCATTTTGCGACACAATTTTCTTACATTTTCTGCAGCCGTCTTGAACTTGGACAACACAATTGTTGACCTGGAGACCCTTCAGGCCCTCTATGAAAATGTAAGTGACACACTCAAACTCCATCCATCCATCTTCTGTACCGCTTCTCCTCACTAGGGTCGCGGGGGGGTGCTGGAGCCTATCCCAGCTATCTTCGAGCAGTAGGCGGGGGACACCCTGAACTGGTTGCCAGCCAATTGTAGGGCACACGAAGACAAACAACCATCCGCGCTCACACTCATACCTAGGGGCAATTTAGAGCGTTCAATCGGCCTGCCATGCATGTTTTTGGAATGTGGGAGGAAACCGGAGTACCCGGAGTAAACCCACGCAAGCACGGGAAGACCATGCAAACTCCACACAGGCTCGAACCCACGCCCGATGCTGTCTCTCACTGCGAGGCCATCGTGCTAACCAGTCGGCCACCGTGCCGCCTCACACTCAAACTATCTATCTATTTATCTAACCATCCATCCATCTATCTATTATTGTGTTTTCTACTTCTTGATTCTGTCTTCCTGCCACTTTCCAAGCATGTTACACCAATACCATTGAGCCAATGGTGCTGGCTCACCTCTCACCCAAAGTCAATTGGGATAGGTTCCTGCTCACCCGAAGCTCTAAAGGCCTTTTTGCACTGCACTTGATTTTCCTGGTGTTCACTGCGGGGCAGCTCACAACAACGACAATGCTGTCAATAGTTTGAAGTGTTTGCAGAGCCCCCAACCAGCAAGGAGGCTTTTGCCTCTAGTTGGTCTGTTGCTGTTAGCACTGTGAAATCATTCAATCATCCGCTCACATATTTGATGCGCCTTCTGATGTCACTGTGATGCCGTCCGTGAGGTGAACATTTTTCAACTCAAGGGGTCAACGGCCACCTTGCGCATTGTGCTGTGCCATGAAATGGTGGTTTGTCCTTGCGCTTTTTCATTACGTACACAATTGATGAGTTCGACGCACCGCATGTTGCTAAGTGCAGTGTGGAATTGCTTTCATCATGACACGTAAATGGGTGGATTTGTGGATAAAATGTACAAGTGCACATGTGTTTTTGAACTATGGCACTATGGCCAAAGAGTCACTCGGATACCAGTATGTGTATTCCACAGAGGGCGTTGCCAGAGGAACTGGAAAAGATTGAAAAACACATTAAAGCCACTAAAGACAAGGAGAATGCTAAACCTCTGGACAAACCTGAACAGTGAGTTAATGCCATGGCACAGACACGTATGTACTAAAATTAACATTACTCAGGGTTATTTTTTTGTTCCAGGTTTCTCCACCAGCTCTCCCAGATTCCAAGTTTCTCTGGTCGAGTCTTTTGTATCCTCTTCCAGTCTAGCTTTTCTGAGTGCATGTCATCCTTAATGAGGAAACTGGATACACTGCTAAGTGTTTGCAAGGTGAATTTATTTGCCTCACTCCAACCATACAGTTGAATAATAGTGTCACAATTTAACTGTTATAAAAATGGGCCATGACAAGTTGTTCCACCCACACAACTAAGCAAAAAGTCGTATGAGCTTCCTATTTCCCCAAAATATATCGGTCAACAAGCCATTCAGAATATTATCGAAGTCAGATGTAAATATTTATTTTTATTTGTATTTTTTTCTTGTAATATCGTCCATGCACAGTCTCAGCCCAAGACATCTCGCTAATATTAGCATTTGATAAGCGGGTCATGATCACACAAATTGACAATAGTAACGGTGATGAAGTGTTACCTCCACAAGTGAAAATACAACAAATACAAACCATTGAATTCAATGAAATTCAATGACGATTTGCGCTAGCATGATTCTCTTGCAGTCTGGATGCATACAGGTGAATATCTGCTCCTATTGCAGCTTGCAGGGTGTTTCTGAGTCTCTGTAAACTCCAATAACACCAGAAAAAGCTACTAGATTTGTAGCTCGTCATTTAGATAGTGGCTCTAGAGGACAATATTGTTAAATTGGAAGCACTCTCTGGAGCACAAGTCACCATCTTTTTACTCCATCCTTACGAATCATGGTAATGAAGAATTTACTGGACATGGAGTAATATTGGTCTTTCACTAATAATAACAAAATAAAAAATAAAAACTTTTTTCAACAGTAGAAAATGACACATAAGATATCTAAACTAAGATATGATTACTAAGACTAGAGTTAACTCAGAACATTCCAAACCATAATCACCATTGAATAAAATATTAATGTAAAAAAAAAAAAATGTGTTCTAACTGAAAATATAATTTCTTGAACAGGCATTAAAGGACAGTGAAAAAGTGAAGCAGGTTCTTGGTCTGGTGCTGGCTTTTGGCAACTTTATGAATGGAGGAAATCGCACAAGAGGCCAAGCTGATGGCTTCAGTCTTGACATCCTTCCCAAACTCAAAGACGTCAAGAGCAGTGTGAGTAAACAAACACATAGTTAAGGACTTGACAGAGTTGTGACTATTCTGAATTAGGAACTGTGAGAGGCAATGAATTTAAAAAATAAATCAATATTTAAACAATGTTTAGTGGGCGTTTTCCCTCCCACTTCTGCACTTCTGGATAATAATGTACAGCCAATATATCAATGGCACCATTTTAATCTGACAAACAAAAAGCAAAAAAATACTACATAGAATTTTTCTAGTTCAATCTGAATAAATAATCTAAACAAAATTAAAATCAGTTACAGACATCAGAAATTGTAGAATACCTGTAAGTGTCTGTTTTGTTTTTTTCCCCCCACATACAGGACAGCATGAAAAGCCTTCTGTGTTACATAGTTGTATACTACCTGAAGAATTTTGATGAGGTAAGTTTTTACACTGCATATAACATTTTATTTACTTCTTGATGATTTGTCAAAAATATCGTTGCCACTATTGTATTGTTTTGGAGGCTCAGTCTTCATTCTCCCCTTTAGACTTGTTTCCCCTCATTCCCTTTAAATTCAGCGCAGGAGAAGCGCACATTGTCATGGTTTGTCTTTTGAGTTTGTTTTTTTGACTTTAGTTTTATGTTTTTCCTTGTGTTCCTTTGTTTGTCTGTCTGTCTCATTAGTTTATTAGGTCCACCTGAGCTTGTCTTCCCAGTCCCCAGTGTTAGCCAATCCCCCCCACCCCCAACCCTTTGTGTCTTCTCCAGGTGTTCCCCGTTGTCTCATCAGTTTGTCTGTATTTAGTTCCCTGCTTTCTTTCTGTCCTTGTGGGTGCATTGTCAGATCAAGCAAGTCATAGTCCTCTGTCCTTGTTTAGGCTCTTACAATACATGTTGTTTTTGACTTTAGTATTATCGCGGTGCCTGTTTTGTGTTTTTGTTTTCTTAAAATTAAATACTTTTGATTGCACTCCATTTTGGCCTCCCTGCTTGGGTATTCCCCCATGCATCCCATGTCACACAGTTGAGTCAGGTCAATTCTGTGAAGTGGGCACCAGAAGACCTGTTCTGTTTTCCTATTTATGAACAAAATACCATGAATTTCATCACTTAGCTGCGAAGTGCATAAGATTTCTGCCTGCACCTCTGTCAAGTGAAAGTCAAAGTGAAAATCAAGACGTGTCAGTTTTTAAAACGAGTGCATGTGCGCTGTGTACAAAAATAGGGCCTAAAATGTTATGAAGAATCTGTGGATGACCAGATTATGACATTAGCACCACTGAATTATGGTACTCAAATTAATTTGTATGTTTGGGATCATCAGTAGCCTTTCTCTGTCTCCAAAATTTAAGCCTTTTTTATTATTTTGGAAAAGTCGCACCCTAACAGTGAACTGAATATTTACTTAATATTTTCAACATTTTTGTTCTGCTAAAGCCTCATTACAGATTTTAATTATTTTCTTCCAACTTCTGCACACAACACCCAACAATTCAGCGGGGACAAACGTGGTGACCACATGAGTAACTCAAGAGCCTGTTCAAAAAATAGCGTGATGGCACGTCGTCATTTTCTAGGAATGTTGTTCAAGTCATCATTTGAAGATGTGAACACTGGTGGAGATTTATACAAATAAACTGTTGCATATTCATATTTGCATATGCCTAACTGTGACAAATCAATCACATGATCGGTGTTCTTAACATAAATTAATATCACAAATTTATGATAACATAAACATTCCATATTAAATGTATTTTGAGGAAATGTCTTATTTTAGAAGTGTGTATCCAACTGGTAGCCCTTTGCATAAATCCTTGCCCAAGTCATAGCTCTCCGCTTCAAAATGATTGGTTACACCTTCCATAATTTCAAAGTGATTTTTTTTTGTAATTTAAGTTCCCATGCCAATATGTCATTTTATTGGATTTGCAAGAGAATTTGTGTAACAGTGGGGTGGAACCGTAAGGGTGAGAAAAGGACCCAAGAGCAATCGGAATATAATTAGTGGTTTAATTTTTGAGGAAGCAAGAGAAGGCAGCGGGTCCGGAGTTCAGCAGGCCAGGCGGGTGGACTGGTAGATGCGGTGGTGACACGGGTTTTGGGCTTACAGACACAAAGCTTTAAGAAGAGCACAGGGATTAGTGTTAAGTGCAAGGACAGCGGTAACACAGTGCAAATTCACTTTTTGCTGGTCAGAGACAAAGTACCAAGAGTGTAATGGGATAATCTGGCGCCTGGCTGCACTGATCTTTTATATTGATGGTGATGATGATGAGCTGCAGGTGCGCCGGGGCTGGCACCTGAAATTGTAGGGGCGTGACTAGGAGTGCAATGTGGAAGCCGCCCAAGCTCTGAAAGGGAAACCAGAGACTCCACAAAACATGTTAACACGCACAGGACACCACAGTTTGAGTCGGATTATTATTCAGATGTCCGATTATATCAGAATCAGAATCTCTCTCTCTCTAAGTCTCTCTCTCTCTCCCCCACCCCTCTCTCTCACTCTCTCTTAGTCTCTCCCTCTCTCTCTCTCTTGCTTTCTCTCTCTCTCTCTCTCTTTCTCTCTCTCTAAGTCTCTCTCTCTCCTCCTCTCTGTCACTCTTTCTGTGTCTTTCTCTCTCTCTCTCATTCTCTCTCTCTCCATCATACATTTCTAATGCAACTCTGTCAAAGACATGTTATGACATGAGAAAGGTATTGTAACGTTACTGGGCATTATTCAAAAAACATTGAAAGGTTATGGTCCTTTCATGGTTAATACTCGCATGATTACACTTGTACTAACAGTAATTACTAGTAGACTGTATATTCTCAAATGAACTATTTAATGGATGCCAGAAAAATCGACACATGGCTGGGGATCCCGTTTCTGGCAGATGCGGTTGTTGGTTTAGTCATGTCTCCGCAAAGAAGTCTTTCAGTCTTATGATTGATAATATCAAATATGTGTGATATTCTCGTAATGTCAAGATGAGGAAAAGATTGACTTAAAGTGTGGACATTTCCACCTTACACTAAACAATGAGGGTGACTCCAGGAAAACTCTAAAACTTTCTCAAGACTTTCAGGTTATAGTTTGTGAGTGTAAAAATCACTAAGTGTGAGGCCAGCATAAGTAGTTCCAAATTCCAGTTTCAAGTTTTGCCAGTTATGAGATCTTGACCTCTAAAATGGCAAATGCCGATCATGCGTTTGAAAACTATTAGTTATCCAATACATATCAGATTTTTAAGTAATTTGTAAAAGGCTTTGTTCCAATCTGAGGATATCCAATTCCATGCTTGCCCAAGCTTTGTGCATTGCCATAGTGAATTCTGACACTTTTAGCAGATTATCTTTATTTATTGTGTATAAAAGCCATGTTCTCCCTCAACTAACTTTCTGTACCAATTTGAAACATCAACAAACTTGTTATATATATATGTATATATATATATATACATATATATATATATATTACTTAATTGTTCAAACAATGAGTGTTCGCGTCCTTGTGTGTTCATGTGTTCACTCCCGTGTGTCTCCGCAGGATGCTGGAAAAGAAACTTGTGTTTATCCTCTCCCTGAGCCTCATGAGTTGTTCCAGACTTCACAGATGAAATTTGAAGACTTTCAGAAAGACCTGACTCGGCTCAGAAAAGACCTTAGATGTAACTTCTATTTACAGTTAGGCCTTTAAACATGCAGGGTATTCTAGAATGGTCTTTCAACTTCATAATACAAATATTTGTTCTTTTTTTATTTCCAGCATGTACCTCAGAAGTGGAACGAGTGTGCAAAGCTTCAGTTGAAGATAACCTACAGCCTTTCAAGGACAAGATGGGGGATTTTATTTTAGAAGGTATTGAACACAGTCTGTGTTTAAGTCTTCTTATTTTAATGCTATTTTAGAGCTGACTCAATGTAAGTACATTAACTAGATTACCCAGAATGCATAGTATTATTAATGCGTTACGGTATATTATACTTTCAGGAGTATAAATCACACTTAGTCTTCTGCATTATTCTTCCACAGCTAAACAGGAGCTTGAAGCACTTGAAGCTCATCTCAGCAGCACACACAAACTGTAAGTATAAACATTCGTATGCCCATATATGTTTGGCATTTGAAATCGTGTTGACCTAGTAACATTAAAGTTTGAAAATATCATGTAGTGCATGATCAGTATTGCTGCATGTTAAATCATAATGACATTGGAATACGTTTTCTCAAACAAAGGTGGCTTCAATCCTGGGAGTGTGTAAACATAGAATTTATGTTTCTTAGATTTTCAAATGGGTCAGTTTGAACCAAAACTAAACCAGTTGTGTTAATAGTCAGAATGCCTGAATGAATTAATACAGTTCACCAAATATTTAATGTAGACAATTACATCATAAAAGAAGAGAAGAACAAAAAACTACCAAACAAAGTTCTGTCGCGATTACTTTTTTCTTTTTTTTTTAGTTTGACCCGCCCCATAATCAAAGGATTAATGATTATCAAACATGTGAAAGTGAGATCAACATGTACTAGTAAATTTAAATTAAAGCTAAAAATCTTGTAATTTCAAGTAATTCAGATTGTGCTTTCGTTTTGATAGATTCCTAGAGCTCACAGTATTCTACTCGGTGAAGGCAAAGGCAGGGGAGAAGGAGGTTTCACCGAACACTATTTTCTCTATCTGGTATGAGTTTTCCTCTGACTTTAAGGACCTGTGGAAGAAGGAAAACAAATCAATTCTAAAGGAGAGGTAAATATGTGTCTTAACCTCTTGCCCTAGTTGGATATCTGAAGAACCCTAAATTGTTGTAAAAGGGGACAAATATGTTTGATCAGTCTCTCTCTCTCTCTCTCTCTCTCTCTCTCTATATATATATATATATATATATATATATATATATATATATATATATATACAAACACACACAATTTTTTTTTAACATTTTCTAGGTTAAAAGTGGCAGAGGAATGTTTCCGACAAGCCAAAGAACGGGCTTCCTACAGTGTCAAACCCAAACATGCTACAGGGATTGTAAGTTGACCCTTTTTTTAATATATATACTTCATTGATTTAAATATCTGTTTATCTATCTAATAGGTGATTAAAAAAATAAATACAATGGAAGAACAGACTGCCACGCTATTTGTAAGATAAGATGAAGACCATAATAACCTCAAGTAACCTTATATAATCAGTTTGTGTATTTCTAATCATGTTTTTATACACTAATTGCATTAATGATTGCACACACACTTACATTTTTACCTCAGAGTTAAGTTTCTGTTGTCTAATCTAACTTTCGTTATGAGTTAAGTTTCTGTTTCCTTAACTTTTGTTGTAAGCCATGATGAGCTAGTTTCTGTTTCGTCATGAGTCTGCTTCAAGCTTTAATAAAAGCGGAGGCAGCGGGGCGAGGGATCAGAGAGTGCGCGGAGCTGAGCAGCTGCGAGCGGGTCACCTGTTTGCTCTCTGCCTCTCTCCCTGCCGCGGCCGGTTAAACAAACAACCTTGCCTGGTTCCTTCTGGCCTTGGCCATTTCAGTAAGCTCTCCCACACGGCGTCAGGGCATTTAAACCTGACACTATTGGCGTTCACGAAAGAGTCAGTGAGGCCTTTCCCGTTCTTGAACGTGCTGTACCACCATTCTCGTTTGCACATTATAGCTGCAATGTCTTTTTTAATCGAAATAATAACAATAATAATAGAAACAAACTAATTACAGCAACTGTAACGGAGTGGGCACAAAAACAATTTTTTGCTTATAACTCACTCCGTCCGTGCCGTGAGCGTGGCGTTTGAACGATTCACTGAACGACTCTGTTGAACGATTCTTTTTAATGAACTGATTCCACTGTCATGCCCATCACCATGGCATGTTTCCATATTTGCAGCAGTCAATGCAGTTCGCAGAGTCAGACAAAATCTATATGTCACATCCCCGTCATTATATATCGTTGATTTTAAAACTTGCAGTCCAACTGTATCACTAAATTGTATCTTTTTGCAATATTTGTCTTCCACAGAAAGCCAAGCTTGGCATGAAGATTTAACTCACTGGATTTACACTTTTGTTTTCGATGAAAGATGACTGCTTTGAAAGAAAACGTCATTGTTCTCTGGAGGTCATTTTCCAGGAGGGACAATTTCACTGATTAACATGCTGAAATGATACACTATACAGAATATCTGTTCTTCTGTGCTGGATAACAGAAAAATGTGCAGTCAATGTTAATGCAAGATTTTCAGAGCTGTAGAAACCGTGGAAAAGCCACAAAATTTGAAAGACAGGAAATGAGAGGGTAACCCCTCTACCCTGGGATCATGTGTTGCTGGCAATTATTTCCACTCCAGTGACAATATGTTGTCTATTGCAGTAAAAATTTCAACGTCAGTGGTAAAGATTTTTGTGTTGAAACAATACATTAATGTGCTTGATAAGCATCACAACATTTTATTGGATATGCTCTCGTTTAAATTTTATTTTCGGACAAGGAGCCACTGCAGACGGGTTTATAGACTGTGGCCAATCTCACCTGACCATGTGCCATTTGTTGCTATTTTCAGTGAATTTTTTGACCATCAACAATTTCATTGTGTTCAAAATTATGCATATATTAAAGTGAAATTAACATGAGCTGAGTTTTTGTTTTTCTGGGGAAGTTCTTGCAAATCATCTGGCCGAAATCCTCAATCTCCAAATTTGGTTAATTTCACTTTTCTACTTTATTGGTCTGTCTCGTGTAACGGAGCCCCAGACATGACATGTAAAAAAAAAAAAAAAAGTTTTGTGAGGGGTGGCCGACTGGTTAGCACGGTGGCATCACAGTGAGAGTTAGCATCGGTCATGGGTTCAATCCCGGAGTTTGCATGTTCTCCCCGTGCCTGCGTGGGTTTCCTCCCACATTCCAAAAACATGCATGGCAAGTTGATTGCACACTCTAAATTGCCCCCAGGTATGAGTGCGGATGATTGTTCGTCTCTGTGTGCCCTGCGATTGGCTGGCAACCAGTTCCGGCGACGCGTGAGTGGCTGCCTGCAGCGTGGTTCACTATTGAGCCTTTTTCGTGTGTTTTTTCCCTTTAACCTGTTTTATTTTATTTTTACCTCATCGCAGCAATGGACATCCAAAACCTGCGGTGGTTTTACTGCTGTTGGGGGCTGTTTTTTGCGCGATCGTGTCCAGAGACAAAACTCGGAGCTACGGATCGATTGTGTACACAAGAGATCAGCTGTTAGCACTTTGTGCTAACCCCGCCTCGGCTCCCGGAGCGAGACCCGATATCTCCCGCGAACTGAGGAGGAAGAGACGGGGATGTCGTGCGGGGGCTAAACGCCAGGCAAGGAGGAGACGACTCCGTTCTCCCGTCCGTTGTTATGGGGAATGTTAGATCCCTTCTCAATAAAATGGACGAGCTGACAGCGCTAACCCGGTGTCGTGCCAAAGTACTTACCCCCGAAAAAATCTGTAACCCCTGACGCGGGGTGCGCACGCATTAACTGAAGGTGGCGCAATGTTATTGTTTGTTTTCATTGAAAGGCATGAAGAATGTATAATTTTGTGTTTTTGATTTGCTGTTGTAGTGTATTTTTATATCCACTATTATGAACATTTTAGTAATTCTCTTTAAATAACTATGAGGGAATTGGAGACTAAAGAAGTGACCAGCAATTCCAATGTAAACGAGATACTGCCCAGGAGGACAAAAGGCTTGACCATTATCTAGGTGTGGAGCACTCGAGGTGATAGTAGCAGTCAGGATGGCACCAGAAGGCCACTTCAAAGAGCAACCACATCTGCTCTCACCGTAGGGGGCTTTGGGGGCAAAATCAAAGACTAGTACAATGAGAATGCTTTTGCAACAAGGTAAAATTTGATATTCGTGTCCTGTGTGGCCATTCCCTATAAGAAGGGAAGGCAGGAGAGAGAGAAACCTTTTCCCTTTTTCTTTGTGAGGAGACTTCTTTTGACATCAGCATGTGACGAGAATAAAATCTCTTTCTAACCAAAATGGCTGAGTCAGAGAAGTTTCTTCCGTCACCGACCTGTCCGGAGGGAAGCTAAGCCAGACCCACACTTTCAACAACAAAATATACCACACTGTAATTTAAACTAGGTTTTGCATAAAAGTGGTCGTATCCGTCGATGTGGTTTTCAGCACACCATTCACTACAATTTAACACGTAAAGTAAGCGATTGATTCCGCCGAAATTGGGGGAAAATTACCCGCATTTGCATTCGTTAGACCAAAGGAATTTTGCAATCAATGAAGCTACCATAAGTGAATTTCAGTGATCAAAACACGATGAAAAGGGGAGATGATTAGTGAAGTGGGCTTTGCTTTTTCTATTGAGATCAAATTAAGTGGCAAGATACTGATAGGGGGTATCCTGTTAGAGAACACGTAATTGTATTCCACTTGACTGATTTGTTTATTTTTTTGAAACCACCGATAACCACGTCAAGAGTAGCAAAAGAATAATAAAAAAAATAAAATCACTCGCGTTCTGTGTCATACTCGAGGTGCATTCAGTGACCACTTACACAGTAGGACATCCATATACTTATTCAAAGCATCAAACAACTACACGACTCAAAACAAGATGGATATTATGGCAGGCAGTTACCTCAGAGGTGATCAAACAGGTGAAGCCCAACAATCAAAGTACTAACTGTGTATGACTGAGATCTTTTTGAGGAACTGCAGCAAGCAGGATCCCTATTTCTTAGGCAAAGTTACCAGGGGATACTGATTCTGGCAGGTGCTGCCACAATAAGTATCCCCCTCCAATCACAAAAATAATAAAGGACTTAAAGGACTGTTTCAACACAACTGTGTGGGAGGTATTCAGCAAAGCCCACAGGGAGGACATTAATGGTCTAACAGACACAATTACAGACTATATTAATTTCTGCATGGAGAACACCATTACCACCAGGACAGTAGGATGTTTCTCCAACAATAAACCCTGGATCACACCGGACATTAAAGCTCTCCTGAAGGAGAAAAAGAGGGCTTTTGTGTCAGGCGACAAGGAGGAGCTGAAGAGAGTGCAACGTCAGCTGAGAAGGAGGATCCGAGAGGGGGAAAAGTCCTACAGGATGCGGATGGGGGAACAACTGCAGCAGAACAATGCCAGGGATATCTGGAGGGGCCTGAAGACCATCTCAGGCCACAGACAACCAGGTAAGACCCAGAATGGGGGGGGCTTTAGTGGGCAAATGAGTTGAACCTATTTTTCAATAGGCTTGATCAAATGCCTGCCCCCGCTCAGGCACCCCTGCTGCAGCCCCCACCAACCCCTCCTGCCACTGAGACCCTCTCTCCTCCTCTCTCTCCTCTCTTCTCTCCCCTCTCTCTCTCCACACTCTCCAGTTCCCAGCCACATCAGACAACCACCACTTCCTCCTGCTCAACCTTGTTCCTCATAACATCTCAGGTGAAGAACCAGCTGAGGAAGATGAAGGTGAGAAAGGCAGCAGGTTCAGATGGGATTAGCTCCGGGAGTACAGAGGGGTTACGCAGGGTTTTGTGGTCTGGTGTCAGCAGAACCGCCTCCAAATCAACGCTGGGAAATCCAAAGAGCTGGTGGTGGATTTCTGCAAGCGTCGGCACTCTTCACCTGCACCAGTGAATATCCAGGGAACAGACGTTGAGAGGGTCTCAATTTACAAGTACCTGGGTGTTCATCTGAACAATAAACTGGACTGGAGCGACAACACAGACGCTCTCTATAGGAAGGGTCAGAGCAGACTCTTCCTACTCAGGAGGCTGAGGTCCTTTGGCGTTCGGGGGACACTCCTCAGGAACTTCTATGACTTGGTGGTTTCACCGGTCATTTTCTATGAAGTGGTCTCCTGCGCTTGAGGCATCTCGGACCGGGACAAAAAGAGACTGAACAAACTAGTGAGGAGGGCCAGCTCTGTCCTGGGCTGCTCCCTGGACTCTGTGGACTCAGTGGGGGGCAGGAGGACGACAGCAAAACTGTCATCAATGCTGGACAACCCAGCCCAGCCACTCAATGACACTCTTAGAACACTCCACAGCTCCTTCAGTGATAGACTGTTACACCCTCGCTGTATGAAAGAGAGATTTTGCCGCTCCTTCCTGCCGGCTAATGTCAGACTTTTTAACAAGAACATTGGGTCAGGCCTACAAACGGGAGGGCATTCGTGCAATTGTGCAGTCCTAGGATGCACTATACACTACAACTGTACTTTCAGCCAATGCTGTACTTAAATATTGACCAATGATGTATTTTGTTTACCATTACAGTATTCTTATTACAGTACTTTCATCACTGCAGTATTTCTATCATTACAGTACTTTCACTATTACAGTACTTTTATCATTGCAGTATTTTTTTTTATCATTGCAGTACTTTGACCACTACAGTACTTTTATAATTGCAGTATATTTTATCATTGCAGTATATTTTATTATTACAGTACTTTTATCATTGCAGTATTTTTTTATCATTGCAGTACTTTTACTATGACAGTACTTTTATCATTGCAGTATTTTCTATCATTCAGTATTTTTTTTATCATTGCAGCGTTTTTATTCATTTCCCCTCTGTACCATGGACAGGCATTAGGAGTGTTTCCTTACACTTTTATATGTTGTGGGATGTAAGTGTGTGTGTACTTGGGGATCTGTGTATATACGTTTATACAATAACAATAACAAAAAAAAAAATTATATAATACAGTGAACCCTCGCTACTTCGCGGTTCACCTTTCGCGGGTTCAGTGCTTCGCGGGTCTAAAAAATATTCGGGGGCATTGTAGTTTCGCCGAGCGGCACGACGGGGCGCTGGAGCGGTTAGACGGCCGGCGTGCGCCGAAGAAGAGCGTGGGCGAAGAGGAGAGTGGACGAAGAAGAGCACGTTACCCCGGGCACGATTTGGGGCGACGTTTCGCGCGGTTCGGACCGTACCAGAGCTCCGGCCGGCGTGCGTGGCAGTTAAGCTGAAGAGGAACAACTTCCGCCCGGGCACTAGCGGGGCGACATTTCGCTCCGTTTGGGACCGTGCGAGAGCTCCGGAGGAGACCGGCCGGCGTGCGTGGCAGTTAAGCCGAAGAGGAACAACTTCCGCCCGGGCACTAGCGGGGCGACATTTCGCTCCGTTCGGGACCGTGCGAGAGCTCCGTAGGAGACCGGCCGGCGTGCGTGGTAGTTAAGCCGAAGAGGAACACCTTCCGCCCGGGCACGAGCGGAGCGCGAGGCTGTCAGTTATGAATGAATAAATAAATAAATGAAGAATGCCACCTTTCATTTCACGGGACACACCGGACGGCGTACCAGCAGGTAAAAGTCAAAGTAATTAAATAAATACAAAAAGAAGTAATTGAATAAATACAAAAATAATGGCTGGGGAATAAAAAAATAATAAGTTTTAATAATAATTTTTTTTTTGTTATAACATGAATTTCACTCTCTCTCTCTCTACCCGTATATATATATATATATATATATATATATATATATATATATATATATATATATATATTTTATTTTTATTTATTTTTTTTAAGCATTTTTGAAGGTGCGCCGCTACTTTGCACTTTTTTTTTTTAAGCATTTTTGAAGGTGCGCCGCTACGTCGCAGATTTTCAGTTTTCGCGGGTGGTCTCGGTCCCCATTAACCGCGATAACCGAGGGTTCACTGTATTTGCATGCTTTTTATGAATGTCTGCTGCTAATGTTATACATTAACGGCTATATTACGCCGCCGCCTCTGTGTGATCTATATCTTTGCTGCTGTAACACCTCAAATTTCCTCATTGTGGGACTATTAAATTACATCTTTATCTTTATTCAGGGTGCCCCCTGCCTACTGCCCGAAGATAGCTGGGATAGGCTCCAGCGCCCCCCGCGACCCTAGTGAGAAGAAGCGGTATAAATAATGGGTGGATGGATGGATGTTTTGTGTAGTCCATGCACACAAAGTAGTAGTTCATGTCCACAAGATAGTTACAGCATGTGAACAATTTTTTGTTTGTTTGTTTTTTGTTGGGTTTTTTTTGCAATGTCATATCTGTCTCAAAATAAATAATATAAAATATTTTTCACAAATCTGTGACCAATCCTTATTGTAAAAAATGGCTTACTCTTTTGACGTTGCAATGTGAATGGCTCAAGAAACATATCGTCTCTTTGGAGTTTCTGAACGGTGTTTTGAAAAATCGAGCATTTCGACCGACAGCAGCATATGTTATTTGTCCTGCCTATTTAGAATAATGATATACAAGGTATCCTAAAACATTTTACATGAATTTAAAAGCAATTATCTTGAAATTATGTAATTTTTTGGGGGGTGGGGCTGCATATCTCAGACAGGTTTGAAAAATATTTCTCCAGGTGAGTCTAATCATAGGAATATTATTAACGGAGGTCGTTCACATTAATCAAATCATCATATCAGTAACTTATTTTGTGTCTCCATTCAGATAAAGGTGTCATGATTTGTATTTGTTATTTTTGGTTTAGTATTTGGTTTCATGTTTTGGCCTTGTTCATGTGTCTTGTCTCGTCTTGTCTATTGTTTCCACCTGTGCTCGTTTACCCAAGCCCTAGTGTTAACCAATCCGGTCCTTCCAACCCTCCGTGTCTTGTCCAGGTGCTCCTCGTTGTCTCGTCAAGTTGTGTGTATTTAGTTCCCTGGTTGCTTTCAGTTCTTGTTGGTTCATTGTCATTTTAAGTGTCGCTTGTCCCTGTCGCTTGTCCCGGTTGCCTGTGCCTGTTGCCAGTTCCTGTCGCCTCTCCCTGTAGTTAAGTTTTTCCAAGTTCCTTGTTTGCCTTAGTTTTCTGTTTAATAAATGCCCTTTAAGTTACCCCTGCCTGGCTTCCCTGCGTTTGGGTCCTCACCTTCCTCAACCTTGACAGAATGAACCAACCAATACTGGACCCAGCAGGAAGCTCACGGCGACGAGTTCGCCGTCGCCGCCCAAGCTGGTACCCCCCTCAGCCTGCCGACCAACCCCGCCCCCTTCACGTAGGTTCCTTTTTTCGTTCTATGTCTGTTTTTCCCCCTTCGTTCCACGATCACGATAATGACTACCCACCTGTCGAACCTCCCCACCTTATCGATTCTGATTTTGAAGATGATTTTGAACACCCTGCTATTTCACCCCCTCACGTTTTAGTTGACTCGGATCATGAGTATGATTTTGAATATATATACAACCTTTTAGATGCCCAGCGCGACCCGGTTTCTGTTAGGTCCAGTCACCTTCCTCCCCCCGAACAATTTCTGTCCCCTTTTTCTTTTGACCCTTTTGAGACCACCTCCCACGTTACCTCGCGTCGTTCACCTCGCCCTAAATCACGAAAGTCACGTAAATCACGGCCACGTCGTTCACCTCGTCCACTGTCGGTTTCCGCACCTTGTCACGTCCCCCTTGCGTCTCATAGCTCACGTTCACCAGCCCCTGTAGTCCCGGTCCCTCGTGTCCTTCGCGTCTCCCGTTCCCCTGAATCCCTATGGCGGCAGGCTGATAGGGATCAGGTCCCCGACCCGGCTCCTCACGAGCTGCAGCCTCCCGTCCCGGCTCCTCGCCAGCTGCAGCCTCCCGTCCCGGCTCCTCGCCAGCTGCAGCCTCCCGTCCCGGCTCCTCGCCAGCTGCAGCCTCCCGTCCCGGCTCCTCGCCAGCTGCAGCCTCCCGTCCCGGCTCCTCGCCAGCTGCAGCCTCCCGTCCCGGCTCCTCGCCAGCTGCAGCCTCCCGTCCCGGCTCCTCGCCAGCTGCAGCCTCCCGTCCCGGCTCCTCGCCAGCTGCAGCGTCCCGTCCCGGCTCCTCGCCAACTGGAGCCTCCCGTCCCGGCTCCTCGCCAGCTGCAGCGTCCCGTCCCGGCTCCTCGCCAGCTGCAGCGTCCCGTCCCGGCTCCTCGCCAGCTGCAGCGTCCCGTCCCGGCTCCTCGCCAGCTGCAGCGTCCCGTCCCGGCTCCTCGCCAGCTGCAGTGTCCCGTCCCGGCTCCTCGCCAGCTGCAGTGTCCCGTCCCGGCTCCTCGCCAGTTGCAGTGTCCCGTCCCGGCTCCTCGCCAGCTGCAGCGTCCCGTCCCGGCTCCTCGCCAGCTGCAGCAACCCACGCAGCCTCCAGAGTCCCACTCGGGCTCACCGCCAGCTGCTGAACCCTGTTCCGGCTCTTCACCAGCTGCTGAGCCTCGTCCCGGCTCCCCGACAGCTGATGAGCCCCGTCCCGGCTCCCCGCCAGCTGCTGAGCCCCGTTTCCGGCTCCCCGCCAGCGGATGAGCCCCGTTCCGGCTCCCCGCCAGCGGATGAGTCCCGTTCCGGCTCCCTGCCAGCTGATAAGCCCCGTCCCGGTTCCCCCCGAGCTGCTGGGGCCCGTTCTGGCCTCCCGAGAGCTGCTGACCCCCGTTCCGGCGCCTCGCCAGCGCTTCAAGTCCCTGTTCCGGCGGAGCACGTCCTGCGTCCGCCACAAGTCCCTATTCCGGCGGAGCACGTTCTGCGTCCGCCACAAGTCCCTGTTCCGGCGGAGCACGCCCTGCGTCCGCCACAAGTCCCTGTTCCGGCGGAGCACGTCTTGCGTCCGCCACAAGTCCCTGTTCCGGCGGAGCACGCCCCGCGTCCGCCACAAGTCCCTGTTCTGGCGGAGCACGTTCTGCGTCCGCCACAAGTCCCTGTTCTGGCGGAGCACGTTCTGCGTCCGCCACCAGTCCCTGTTCCGGCGGAGCACGCCCTGCGTCCGCCACAAGTCCCTGTTCCGGCGGAGCACGCCCTGCGTCCGCCACAAGTCCCTGTTCCGGCGGAGCACGTCCTGCGTCCGCCACAAGTCCCTGTTCTGGCGGAGCACGTCCTGCGTCCGCCACAAGTCCCTATTCCGGCGGAGCACGTTCTGCGTCCGCCACAAGTCCCTGTTCCGGCGGAGCACGCCCTGCGTCCGCCACCAGTCCCTGTTCCGGCGGAGCACGCCACGCGTCCGCCACAAGTCCCTAATCCGGCGGAGCATGTTCTGCGTCCGCCAAAAGTCCCTGTTCTGGCGGAGCACGTCCTGCGTCCGCCACAAATCCCTGTTCTGGCAGAGCATGTACTGCGTCCGCCACAAGTCCCTGTTCCGGCGGAGCACGTCCTGCGTCCGCCACAAGTCCCTGTTCCTGCGGAGCACGTCCTGCGTCCGCCACAAGTCCCCGTTCCGGCGGAGCACGCCCTGCGTCCGCCACAAGTCCCTGTTCCGGCGGAGCACGCCCTGCGTCCGCCACAAGTCCCTGTTCCGGCGGAGCACGTCCTGCGTCCGCCACAAGTCCCTGTTCCGGCGGAGCACGCCCTGCGTCCGCCACAAGTCCCTGTTTCGGCGGAGCACGCCCTGTGTCCGCCACCAGTCCCTGTTCCGGCGGAGCACGCCACGCGTCCGCCACAAGTCCCTGTTCCGGCGGAGCACGCCACGCGTCCGCCACAAGTCCCTGTTCCGGCGGAGCACGTTCTGCGTCCGCCACCAGTCCCTGTCCCCGCTGCGCCCGGCCCGCTGCCGCTCCAAGTCCCGGCCTCTGGTGCGCCCGGCCCGCCGCCGCTCCAAATCTCTGCCTCGGCGGTGCCAGACGGCCCGCCGCCACCCCACTTCCCTGTCCCGGCGGCGCCCGAGGACACGCCGTCGCTTCCCGTCGCTGCCTCGGGGGTGCTCGACGATCCGCCGTCACCCCAAGCTCCTTTTTCGGCGGGACTCGACGATCCGCCGGCGCTCAAGTTTCCTGCCTGGGCGGTGGACGACGACCCGCCGTCGCTTCTCGTCTCTGCCACAGCGGCGCCCGACGAAGCGCCGCCGCTCCCGGTTCCTGTCTCGGCGGGGTTCGACGACCAGCCGCCGCTCCACGTTCCAGTCTCGGCGGCGTTCGACGACCGGCCGCCGCTCCAAGTTCCTGTCTCGGCGGGGTTCGACGACAGGCCGCCGCTCCACGTTCCTGTCTCGGCGCGGTTCGACGACCGGCCGCCGCTCCACGTTCCTGTCTCGGCGGGGCTCGGCGACCGGCCGCCGCTCAACGTTCCTGTCTCGGCGGGGCTCGACGACCGGCCGCCGCTCAACGTTCCTGTCTCGGCGGGGTTCGACGACCGGCCGCCGCTCCACGTTCCTGTCTCGGCGCGGTTCGACAACCGGCCGCCGCTCCACGTTCCTGTCTCGGCGGGGCTCGACGACCGGCCGCCGCTCAACGTTCCTGTCTCGGCGGGGCTCGACGACCGGCCGCCGCTCAACGTTCCTGTCTCGGCGGGGTTCGACGACCAGCCGCCGCTCCAAGTGCCTGCCTCGGATGCGTCCGCCCCGTCGCTGCTCCAAGCTCAGGTCTCGGCTGCATCCGGCGTCCCGCCGCCGCGTCTCGTCTCAGCCTCGTCAGCGGACTCCATGCTGCGTTCGGGTCATCCCGGACATCCGCCTGAATGGCCGCCCTTGGACTTATGCGTCTGTCCTCCCGGACGCCCGCCTGAATGGCCACGGCTAGACTCCCTGGTCTGGTTTCCCGGACGGCCGCCTGAAGGGCCACGGCTGGACTCGCTGGTCTGGCCTTCCGGACGCCCGCCTGACCAGCCTTGATTGCGGACTGTGGTCCCGCCTCCTGGCCCCCTTCCGCCCACCCTGATTTTGGACAATTTTCTTTTGTTTGTGTTTGGGACGTCTGGGATCCGTCCCTTAAGGGGGGGGGTACTGTCATGATTTGTATTTGTTATTTTTGGTTTAGTATTTGGTTTCATGTTTTGGCCTTGTTCATGTGTCTTGTCTCGTCTTGTCTATTGTTTCCACCTGTGCTCGTTTACCCAAGCCCTAGTGTTAACCAATCCGGTCCTTCCAACCCTCCGTGTCTTGTCCAGGTGCTCCTCGTTGTCTCGTCAAGTTGTGTGTATTTAGTTCCCTGGTTGCTTTCAGTTCTTGTTGGTTCATTGTCATTTTAAGTGTCGCTTGTCCCTGTCGCTTGTCCCGGTTGCCTGTGCCTGTTGCCAGTTCCTGTCGCCTCTCCCTGTAGTTGGTTTCCTGTCAAGTTTTTCCAAGTTCCTTGTTTGCCTTAGTTTTCTGTTTAATAAATGCCCTTTAAGTTACCCCTGCCTGGCTTCCCTGCGTTTGGGTCCTCACCTTCCTCAACCTTGACAAAAGGCATATTACGGATCATTTCTGTCAGGTATGAATTGCCTTGACTATTTATGAAAATTGACAAAAAAAATATATGTGGCTTTAATAATCTGTAAAATATAATTTGGGTAGAACTAAAATTATTATGCCTATTCACAATTCACTATTCAAGAATTCACTTATTCGACTGAATGGAGTTGAGATTTTGTGCATTTTTATACCTTCAAAAACCACTTTGTTTACTTGTCAAACAGTGTGTCGCAACAGCAGTAGAATTTTAACAACATGAAAGCCTTACCACTCTTGGAAAAAAAAAATCCCAAACTTCACATGTACAGAACAATATATAAATAGTTGGAGCCTGAAGACATCTGTATGACAATATTTAGTTATATTTCATGGGTGGAGAAACTTTTTGATTGGGGGCCACAATGGGTTCTAAAATTTGACAGCGGGGCTGGACCAGGAGCAGATGGATGGAGTGTTTTGGGAACGTCACCTCATTGGAGAAAAAAAATACATTTAATTTTAACTGAAAGTGAACAAAAGCAACAACAATATATATGTCTTTGAAAAACCACAGTATTTAAAAAATAAAACATTAACAAAGTTTATTCATTTAATTTTTTTCAAGTTCGGCAGGCCGGATTAAAACGTTTAACGGGCCGCATGTGGCCCCCGGGCCGTAGTTTGCCCACACCTGTTATATTTACTGCGCCACCTAGTTGAAACAAGCTATGTCTTATTTTACATTTTAAATTACTGTATCGACCCGGTTGAATGAATCCAACTGAAAATGTGTCAGTAAAGCCTCAAAATGTTGATCATGCTCGAGGACGAATATTGTTGAATTCTTTTGGTCAAACGGTGGGGCCATTACAGTGCCGCATAATCTGATGCTTCACCGTAACAATATAAACCTACTTTAGTTTAAATTTGGTATCAATGTGACTACAAATGCCAAGGGTGTAAATATGCATAAAAACATGCATGAAAACTCATGAAGCTGCACACACATCTGGCCTGGCAAAATCATCAATATTTAGTAAAAGTTTATTTTGTGATTTAAAAAAAAGCCTTAGTAGTGGCCCCTGCAAAATTTTAATGAAGCAGTCCCAGTTGTACATTTCACCTAGATCTCCAAATATTTGGTGGTACCAGCCCCAGACCTACAAAATGTCTCCTGGAGCCAAATGTTAAACCTACATTTTGAATTTACTTTCTTACAAATTTAAAAGTTGCTGTAGCTTGACCCATGTGATTATTTCTTGTCAAAATTTCACACATTTGCTGAGACTCCAGTACTCAAGACAGGTGAGTGCACATGCTCAGTGCAAATAAAAAAGAAAACTACACTAGAGCAAAGATGGACACACTCTGACAATAAGAGCACCACTGCTACCAAATAATTTGGATGTGCAAGTAAAGTTTATTATAGTACGGTAATAAAAGCATGTTCCCCGAGGTCACTCCCCGCATGCAGTATCACACCACTCTATTTGAGAAGGACTGTGTAAAGGGAGAAGAGCAAGGGGTGGGAAAGTACATCCGGTGCTGACTGTCTTTGTATCTCAGACGGTCTGCTCCTTTGACTAGTTGAACACCATTGTGATGGTGTTGGGGGTGCAGGGTGTCTGTAGGTGTCCAGGCCTGATAGGCTATCAGAGGGAGAGTAAGAGTGTTTAAGCTCTGGGTGAGGGGTCAGGTCGTTCACATCTTGAAAGGTTTTTGGCTTGTAGATGGAAATTTTTCATCAAAGTACCACAAATATATATCCATGATTATACATTACACACACAATCACCGCCTTTCGTTGGCTCTCCTTCTCCCTGTGACAGTGCAGGTGTGCAGAGCCCTATCCCACCCAAGCCTGTTGTAATGGAAATGAAAATGAGGCAACATGGTGTGGAGCCAGGCCATGCAGGAGTGGTGTAGTGTGGTGCTGTATGGGGATAATGGAAAAGTGGCGAAAGCGAAACGAATCGACGCATCCTGTTTGCTAACCTATTTGTGTTCCATGTGGGAACTTTGCACACCTTTGCACTTTAGTCAAAAAAAATCTTAATAGCAATACATTTAATTTTCTTATTAGCTACCCACGACACAAAGAAAATGGGTCCATGAGACACATTTTGTTCCTGATGCACCAGTTAAAATTCACTAGTAAAAAAAATTATTATCTGAACTGTTTCTTCCATCAGCAAAGTTGAATACATCTGTTTGGGAAGAAAAATGTCACAAGCTTCAGTCCCATGCTATCACCAGCCTTCTTGACGAGTTTATTGATTTCTTTGTCATATCTGGTACTGATGCAGCTTGCCCAGTAGACCAAGGTTATGATAGTAAACAAAAACGAAGGAAATAACAAAAACTAAAATTAAAAAAAAAAAATTCCTTACACGGTGGATGACTGGTTAGCACGATGGCCTCACAGTGCAGAGGTCATGGGTTCGATCCTGGCTCCGCCCTTCCTGTGAGGAGTTTGCATGTTCTCCCCGTGCCTGCGTGGCTTTCCTCCGGGTACTCCGGTTTCCTCCCACATTCCAAAAACATGCATGGCAGGTTGATTGGACACTCTAAATTGTCCCTAGGTATAAGTGTGAGTGCGGATGGTTGTTTGTCTATGTGTGCACTGCGATTGGCTGTCAACCAGTTCAGGGTGTACTCCTCCTACTGCCCGAAGATAGCTCGGACAGATCCAGCACCCCCCGGGACCATTGTGAGGACATGCTGTACAGATAATGGATGGATTTTCCTTCACAAAATAAAATAAAAACGAGAATGTTTTGAGATAAACTAAAACTAAATAAAACGACACTGTCTGGGCACAAGACTAACAAAAATGAACGATAATCATGGAGAAAAAAATATTCTTTGTTTTCATTAAGGACTTGAAATTGACAACCATGCATAGTGATTTAAATCTGCACACTCCTGTTCAATTGCCAGGTTTTCATAATTTAAACAAATTAGAATGTGTTATTAATTTCCACCATTAACGAACACAATAAAATTTCCCTAACACATGGGACATGTGTTATGGGCTGATGATTTCATGGCTGAACATTTTGACCAGAGTTCATAAAGGTATGTCGGGCACAAACACAACACTACTCTTCACGAGAGAACACCATACCTGAAGCATGGTTGTGGCAGCATCATGTTGTTATTTTGCTGAGACTGGAACCAATTAAAAAAAAAAAAAAACACTGGTGCATTCTCATTTAGCTGTTTGTTTTTACTCCCCCTCTCAAAAAGTTATCATGCTTTTCAATTGAGTTGTAAAGATTATAGGTCAGATTAATAACGGAGTAACTTTTGAGTGTTGTTCCTGTTCCTCTCAAAGCTCATAAATGGCTCCTTAATTTTGCTAGTGTTGAGAACAAGATAATTCCGACTATACTTGTCCACAAAGTTGTCCACTAGTACTCCATCTCTGGCGCATCTGTAATATACCCCGCCTAGCAGAACAGGTTGGATACTATTGAAAGAACTTGAGAAATTGAAAAACTGAATCCTTTACAACATCTTCAGAATCAGAATAATTTTTATTGGCCAAGTAAGTAATAAATACTCTCTGGTATTATGAACCACACTTGTATTGCAGTAACAAGCATATATTTAAAAAACAAAAAAAAACAAAAAAGAACATATAGGACGTGAACATAAAGAGTATCTTTATGTAATGTAAGAGTAACTTGAGTGTACCAACCAGTGACAGCTGTTCAAAAAATGTGGAGACTTATCAAGCAAAAGAAAGTGACCGGTGGTGCAATAATTACAATGCAATGACAGTCGTGCAGATATTCCAGAGACTCGTCGCACATTTTACACTGCCATGACTGGAACTTTCCACTGCTGCTTTAAGGCCCTTTACCCTTCTTAAATTTGTGTTGTGGTGATCACCCTAAAGAGTACAGAGCAGGTTTTAGGTGAGGGCGGAGTTTGCGCAGAGTTAATGATGTATGTAAAACTGAAAACGGTGGTAGTTATGTATAAAAACGATCTGCTAAAAAATTTGGTCAGGCTGGGAGAATGCATATTTATGATGAAAACCTCAACAAAATGGGAATATTATGACAAAGCCCCTTTAATATTAAGCAATGTTAGAAAATGTGTTATACATAACCACAAATTTCAATGTTTAAGTCTAAATTCAGTCCGCTTTAATAATACAGACTTATAAAATATATATTTTACGTTGGGTATCATTGCCACAGTATTATATTTAAATAGTCGCACACGTCATAAATGTAGCCTACTCACACAGAGTTAAGCAAGATGTTTGAATTTGGTATATGTGCAACCTACAACCGCATTCCGCAAAATGTGCGAAATCACTTCCTCCTACCTCAAGTGAGGAAGCGTCATAGCACCTATGGAATCTTTAAACATGTACAATGTCTTTATTTTAACACAGATGTCACCACAGGCCCGCCAAAGATGACCATAGACTTTGTTTTTGCTTAATTTATGTTTACATATATTATATTTGTATAAATGAATTATACACAGTATTTAATTATTCAATTCCAAAGGGGGCACTGTGACCCCAGGTATTTTTTTTTTATTTTTTTTTGTGAATACCAGAATAAAGTGGAATTACACATCCACTACAGTAGCGTGGCACTGTCATTGTCAGAGCGTGTGTGTTTTATCTCTCAGGTTTAAGGATTTTTTCCCCCCATTGAGCATGTACACAAACAACAGGAGATATGAAGTGGAGTGAACAAACTATTACTATACCATGGAAAATGTTTTTAACAGGGATGAAACAAAATGTTTAGAGTGACAAGCAGACAATGTTAAGAGTGTTTGTAAATCGATCTATAGTTCTTTTTTATTTATTTATCTTTAATGTTAATATATAATGGATGGATAGACGCAGTGGTATATTAATATTTTTTTTAGTCAACTTATACTATTTATAGTTGAGGTGGAGAGTTTGATGAGGCACAGAACATTTTCGTCTTACTCGGGGGGCAAAACAGAGAATAACAGAATCACTCATGGGTTATACTGAAAAAACAAACGATCAAATGTGAGCAGTCTTTCTGTTTCCATCCTCGTTTACCCCCCCAAACTCAACCTCCAACGTGGCAGAAAAACAATTGCTGATTATGCTAACAAAAACTATTTATACACCTCACACCAATGAATAATCAGTCAGTATAATCTTTTAAAGGTATTAATTGGGCCTCCATTGACTTTGATTGGAAAGGGGTAATCAGGACCAATTTAGTCCATAATCCATGTTACATATGTAGCCCACGTAAGTGGCCACAGGGGACAGTGCTTCTCATTCACATTTATTTCCTATTAATGGATCTGAACATATAAATTCAAAGCATTATTAAAACTATCTTTCATAACGATTGTTATACAGATATGTATAACAACTGACTCATCTATAATGAGACAACATATCGTCTGCTCGCTCATCCGAGGTCTAGTTGCAGGAGTGGCAGCCTAAATTGTCATCCACAGACTTCCTTCTCCTCCCGCCACCTGTATCAGTTATTCCCCAGTCATTCCAAAACATTCAGTTTGAGATACAGGCATGGTTAATTCTGTGGTGATTTTTAATTTATGCTTTTTTTTAATTGTTTCAAACTTATTTTTCTATTCACTTTATTAACTTTACATATGGTGATGCATAAAGGCTGTACAAATTAGGATTAGGGAATACAGAATGACCATAGCACTGCGTAAATCTAAAGTATGAATGATGAGGTAGGCTCAATGGCCGCCTAGTGTCAGTGACGTAAGTGTCCGTGCTGGTCGAAGTGTAATGGAGTCCCAAGTATAGACTGTAAATGCAGTGTTAAAAGAAGCATGGAACCTAAACCCAACATTACAGGCAAATGTACATTTAGGGAGGTTTTAATTCGTAACTGACAAACAAAAAATATAAAATAAAATAAGAATGACATTTGTGAATCTGCCCTGGCGAAATCAAAAGGAAATGGCGTACATCCGCCATTGCTTCTGCTTCCACCATAAACACTACACACGAGCTCGACCATGACGTAGGACACATGCCATTGTGAAGCCGATACATTTTGTTTAATGACCTGTCGAGGTGTGCTTATCAACTTTCGAGGGAAAGTTTTAAGAGCAGTTTTCACGATTAGAAACATAGGCGTCAGCACTAGTAGTTTTTGACAAAACATATCCATCCGCTTCTACTTGAGCGTCAAGAGCATCAACGAAAGCACCCGGATGGACTGTCATGGCCGCCGTCGCTGTGGTTCCAAAGAGAGCTGAAAAGGACGGCAAATATTGCCGCTATGTGTTTTTTCTCTGCCTCACCGTTTTTTATTATGTCCCGTGTCAACGCGACCGAGCCTGAAGTTCCATCAAGTCAATAGTAAGAACATTTTGATTTGCCGTAACTTTGTATAGGTTCGCGTGGGTGGTGGCTTTATTTACATGTCAACTAACTAATCAATAAACTCCAGCCATTATGTACTTTCGATGGCCAGAATTTTACACGACTATCACAGTCATTCTGGTAGTGATGTCATGTAATATTCTCTCTCGTGTATAGCTTTTAATTCTACTGATGGAGCCCCCCCCGCCCCCCATTAAACTTGTTCGACAGTCACTCAGCAAAGTCAACAGATTTAGATCATTCTGTCGTTTAAGGGCTGTGATAGTTTGCTCCTTTTCCTATGTGTTTTGTGGGGTGGGTTAAGCCAAACCATTGTCTCTTCATGTTGAGAAATAGTCAAGTTTTTTTCCTCTCAAGACAACCTTCATGGATGAGCATACATACCTACCTGCGTGTAGAGATGAAGTATGATGAAATTGTCATATCAAGATTATTACTGTCAAAATCATCATGGGTATGGGTGTTGTATACGATATTGCTACAGGAAATCGAAACACAAACATACATGAAACCATAGCATTGCAACATTTTAAGTTGAATACAGAACAATATAAATTGAGCAATACTATGCAATTTTTGCACATCAGAAATTGTAACAAGCAGTGACCAAAATGAATCTTCATGCATGCATGCTCAATAATTGG
Source organism: Idiotropiscis lumnitzeri (assembly GCF_059441095.1). NCBI lineage: Eukaryota > Metazoa > Chordata > Actinopteri > Syngnathiformes > Syngnathidae > Idiotropiscis > Idiotropiscis lumnitzeri. Next base: position 2,583,486 of record NC_142410.1, read on the forward strand.
GAAATTTGACTTGCCTTTGGTAGTTTTCTCTTGTCTCAATGTTCATTGGTTTCTAAACTATATGTATTCCACTCAGTTCAGTTTGTTTTCAGTAAAGTTTCCAAGCACAAAAATGTCTCACAACTAACTCAAATTAAGTATGTATCTCAATAGACACATGATCAATATCAACTGAAAGTGCCTTCAGTAAAATGTTCTATAGGAAAAAAATGTCAACACGAAAACCCCAACTAGGTCATTCTACATGCTGAATAACGTTAATTTGTGCCACAATTACAAGGACGTAAGGAAAGTTTGAGCACAAATGCATTTTTTTTTATTGCAATCGAGTGCACTTCTGCATGCGCCTGCGTGTAGCGTACAGAGGTTGAACAAAAGTGTGCCTTTGCTTTGTTCAAATAAATGACCAGTCCACTCAGTGTAACTCTTGCATTAAGATTATAACACTATGTGTAAACTAACGCTTCCAGATGCATACATGGAGTAGAAGTCAAGTTCCTTTTCTTTGACATGCAAGCTACAGTGTTGTCTTTTTTTTTTGTAAGTCAGGTAAAACATGTCCCATGGCAATAATGGGCCTGTTAAAATTTAACTAAAATGTTTGGTCAACTGTAGTACATGCACTCCAAGAGAGCATTATAGAGCTGCTAACTGTTTCAGATTGTTCGTATTTTGTTAGGGAAATCACAAACTCGTTATACCCGTAACACTGATTGTTACGGATATTTAAAAAAATCCTGGGTCACATAATTGCTTAAACAGGTTGAATGTAAAAATAGTTAATATATAATTATACTCTAATGAAAATGTTTTATACTCATCTCAAGGTCTCATGAGACAGAAAACTCACTCAACCTTAGTACAACAATGACGTCTCTTCCTGTCGCTCCCTCCTTCCTCGCCTTCGCTCCGCACCGCTGTGCGTTTTAAAGACCATTTAAATCACAGCTTTTACGACCAGATCTTTTCAATGGTACTTTTTCGTATTTGATTCTGTAAAAAAATAAAAATACAAAATTTATGTATATCAACTGATATAAATTACGTATATTGGCATACATTTTCAGCCATAACGCTCCACCCCAGGCATGACCTCGCTCTCCTATTGTCCACAAGTTTAAAAAAAAAAAGACAATGATGTATTCATAGTAACTGATGAGTGCAAATAAATTAGCACACATAAACATCAAATTGAGCAAAACATAACATTTCAAAGGACAGCTGACATCACTACAGTATGTCATGTTAGAAATGTATCAGTATGAAAATTTAAAGCGGACATATGATCTACAATACTTTTATTTTAATTGTGTGTATATAAATAATCTCTGGATCGCTTGCCTATCATGTGTGGTATTAGGGACACAGTATTAGGTGACATTTCAATGAACGGTTTAGAAAAAAAAATCTTAAGACGCACAGGGTCATAAGGCGTAATTATTTTTGTGAAGCATAGCATGTTAAATGGTTTATTGTCATTTATTTCATAGATTTAGCACAGTAATGCTAGGTTCAGACCAGAAATGAAATATTGCGGAGCGTGCCTTCCTTGCTTTTGTTTGCCGTGCAGCTACACAGCGGTTGCTTCGAAGGGAGGAGGGGTTGCTCCAACAGATGTGGAAAGAAAAAGTTTGAACATCCCTAGTGAATGCAATGATCAGTGGTTTCATTTGTTTGCGGTAATGCTAAATCATATATCTGTTGACAGTTCAACAACTGTAAACAATTTAATACACTCACTATTATCCAACCTTTTTCGCTCAATCCCAGCAGCTTTTGGGAGCTAGCTGTGCTGTTTACCTCCCGCCAGCCCGGTCCCAGATGTAATATTGGACATGTGCCGCCAAAAAAGCTTATCCGACGTGGGGCTGAACAATTTATCGTTTTGGGACTGAAATTGCGATCTCAGACTATGTGATTTTGTGAGCCGCTTTTTTTTTTTTTTTAAAGGGCTCTTGTCCCCCATGCTCATGAAGCAGATCACACTAACGCCGCTTTCCTCCATGTTTTCCACCTCTCCCGGCTGCAATACACCTGATCCAAATGAGCAGGATACTTTTCAGGCTTCTTCAGCGCTTGCTGATGAGCTGATCATTTGAATCAGGTGTGTTGCAGCCGGCTGAGATAGAAAGTATGCTGGAAAGCGACTCTTCAGGACTGGAGTTTGACACTTATGATCTAACTACTGGACACAATATTGGGCTAGCAGGACTACATTTTCCATGATTCTCTCAGATGAAAGCAGGAAGTATTTTTTGTTTTGGTATGACAAAAACATGTGCCTCCTAGCTGAGAATGTGAAAGTAAATATTAAAAATTTAACTTTGTTTACTGCAGGTAGCAGGACTACATTTACCATGATTCTTAGACAGAGAAGCAGGAAGTAGTCCTAACAAAGAGACGCCTGCTGGTGATAAGACTAGCAATAATCACGCCTCAGATAAACATTGGCTACGACGCGGGTGATAATGAAAACCCAAATGTAATTAGGAAGGAATTTGAATTAAAGTCAATAAACTGAAAATCTGAAATTCATCTATAAATAGTGCGCTCCAAATGATAAGGCGCACTGTCAATTTTTGAGAAAAACATAGGGGATGGGATTTATTTGTTCTTGGCAGTGTCATGTGCCATACCATTACATTAATTGACAAGTGTGCTTAGGTTGATGAAATGATGCCCCCACTATTGACAATGCAAAGGAATACCTCTGGGTGCATGCTTTATGTGAGATAAGTTTGTGTCCATTTTCCACAAATATTTATGTTTTTTTTTTTGTTTTTTTTATAGTTTTAACGCAATGGGTACTCAATTGTTTTCCACACTCTGGTTTCTGCTTTGGCTAGTAGAAGCCCAGCAGTTGGCTGCCTGGGTCACTCACCATCAAGTGAGGTGGGCCAGGAAACTGCCCACTGGGGCTTGCCATTGGCGCAGCTCTAGATCTCAGATTCATCCTTAAAACTGATGTAATCTGATTTCACCCTGGCGAATAATAAGATCTAAAAATATGTCTATAATTCTTAAATCATTAGGTATTTGGATGAAAGTAGGGCTACCAAGATTAGTCGACTAGAAGACGTCGATTTGCATTTATTTATGTATTAATTCATTTGCCGCTATATTTGTCTCGAAATTGCTACATCTCGCACTTCTCCCCTTGGCAATGTGCCCTATCTGTGACGCACATGCACAGTAGTGGTAATCAAGGTCATCTGTAATGTAAACAGAAGCATTGTAGGTAATGCAGTGTCATGGCAATAACATCCGAAGGTTCGGATGCATTTCACCAAACATACTTGATACAATACAGACCTCCCTTTCATGACAGCACTGCGATGATAAACGAGCATGTTAAAAGGATGCGCCTTCTGGCTGATGCCTGATTTATTTTCTGATGGAGGAGAGTCCTGACTGTGAGCTAGCATTAGCATGCACGGCTTACCGTGTGTTTGATGTAACGCTCCTGTTGCACGCTAACATTTTGTTATCGCTATTAGTGGCTCAGATGATGGATGGGTGGATGCTTTGGATTACGAACACATTCTAAAAGACAGTTAACAAAACCATTAAGTGTGGAGTAGTGGTGAACAGGTCACTCTCATGAGCGCCAACCTGTTGCGCTTAGCTAGCTTGCCCCGACGCAACACCTACTTTATTTGTTCTTTATATAAGTCGGTGTGCAGCGGCAGCAACGAGCTGTGGATGCTTGTGGATCCTCACATCCCTGTTGACAAATAACTACCCCCACTACAAGTAGCGTTTTCACAGAGAAGGCGAGCAATGAGTTACTAAGTGTGCTAATTGCTAAAGAGCATTAGAGCGTCGGGAAACACCCAAATTAAGTACTTAAGTGTACAGTCGACTTTTCACAGAAGTCTGGCTAGAACCTCATTAGGGCGGATAGCCAGCAGAAAATTTCTATTGCAACCAATCTATTTCCAGACATGACATGAAATGAAATGATGGCTACATTTGCAATTTAGCACACGCTGTAACACTGGACACAAAAACAGCTGACATCAGCCATGACGAAGAGCTCAATGTCAAAAGTTTATGAAATCTATAATATCGTGAATGATATTTGCCCTATTTTGCACCACAGAGTACTGAGTTTTGAGATCTACCCAATAATAGATCTCTATATTCAATCAATTTAACTTTGCTAAGGAACAATGTTTTTTATTTGTTCAATAGTTTTCATAACATAAAAGTTTACATGCAAATGCAAAATTCAAATTAATAGAAGCATGATATTTTTTGACACGTCCTAACAGGAAATTAACCCAATCACAAATACACCCATTATGATTTTTACACTGTTAGGACCAAAAGATTCAATCAATATAATGACATGACTTTTACGCCATATTGTTAAGCCCTTAGTTTCTGTTGGAAACCGTTATGTCTCTAGCAAAAATATAGGAAAAAATGTATTTAATCTGACAAATGTTTAACATTTTGGTATTTAAAAAATGCATTTTCCATACACATAATTACACAAATGCAAAATCATACCTGACGTCGAGTAGTACATTAGGTCTTGCCTTACTTGAACGTACTTGAATTTTTATAAACTTTTAAAATGACCGCCTCGCTCACAAGACCTCTTTAGTGTCCTTTCATTAATAGAGTAATGGCGTTGGTTATTAATGGTAAAATTATCGTTTGTCATGTTTGTCATGTTACTGTACATTGGGAAGAAAATCACAAATCAAATCAAAATCACAATATCTGTCAGAAAAATGGCAACATTTTTCCCCCTAAAGCCGTAGTGTGTGGTCAGTTTAGTTCCTAGGCTTGGTACCCATCCCGAGTGTGTGTGATGACCATATTACAAAATGATACGTATTTAAAAAGGGTAATCGTGCCGTATAACCATGTAGTTATTATGTTATTTTGATGTGTGGGTAGGGCTGGGCGATATGACCTCAAATAAATATTGCGAGAAATTGAGCAATTTTACCTCGATAACGATAAGTGCACGATAAATTCCCCCCGTGGACTAAAATCAAAATAAATGCAGGAAATGCATATTGACTGTTTTTTTTATTGACCAACTGGTACACATTACTTTCAATGAAAAATAAAAGTACAAAAATCATTTGTATAAACATTCCAAATAGCTTGCTTTGCATGACTTGAACAATGTCACAAAGAAAAAGGGTACCTCTTGCAAAATCTTTTTCTGCAAATAGATTGCGCCAAGATGCTCTCATGATGTAAATAATGGCAAATAAAAAAAATGCTAAATAAAATGAGAGAAAATGTCAATGCAAGCCAAATAAACAAGTGTGCATCATCAGGGAAAATGTGCCGTCTCGAGTACTCTGGTGCGCAGTCGGCACTTGTCGTCTATGTAATGCACAGTCAGGCTCAATCGGGGATCCATGTTGCGACTCGACCACAAGTCGGATGTAGATGCAAAATGCTTGACATGTCTAAGCTCCCGGCCCGATGTAGTCCATATCGGGAAATACGGCTTTCATGAAGCGTTTAAATCCTGTGCGTGCCACTGTAACTAGAGGAGCTTTATCTTTAGCTATGTGCTAGGCTATTGCGTCCACCTCTGAGACGTTCTCTCGTATGGTGTTGCCTCCGATAACGGGCTGTTGTCACTTGTCGAACCTTGCTTCTCACTTTGAAATTTCAGTACAGCATGGTTGTGTTGTGGGTGGTGAAAAAGCTTCTGGATTTGAATCGCCAGCTACGACAGCGAAGTCTGTTTTCTTTCTCGATCAGACGGGTGGAGTCACGTGACTAGAGGCGCTGTAGCGTTCTTGAAGGGGCATGAACATTGCCGCAGACAGAAAAGGCTTTTCTTTTTTTTTTAAACACCGAATTTACCGACATGGGCAAAATGATTTCGGTCATTGTAATAAATTTCGGTCACGGTAAATTTTCGGTTTATCGCCCAGCCCTATGTGTGGGATCGATATTTATATCACGGTAGTGCCACTGTGGTACCGGCTTAGGAGTGGAGCATGGGCCGCCAAGTCAGCAGCTTTTAAAGTTCAGAGTTTGAGGTTTTTCACTAACGTACACTCACGGAGATATAGCTGGAATCTTTTACATTTGGTTAGCTCTCTCAGAACGTATCAGCTGAGCTTTTCACTCCAGGCATGACTAATCAATTTAGACACAATCCAACTGTCACATTAACGTAAATCTTTGGTTATTCTTGGTTTGTGTTGTAATGCCTGAAGACTGAGAGGGACGGAGGGGTGACATCACATCGCTGTTCAATGCACGCTGGCACAAGTTAAATCAATCAGTAAAATGTCAGGGCGAAACAGAAGCAAGCTGCATAAACATATAGAAAATGTGCGTTTCACCTCACATTAGTGCTTTTTGTAGCCCAACTGCGTATTTCATTCTTATTGTTTGCTGCAAATTTTCTTTTACACTAAATAATTGTCAATATAATGTTTAACAGTATAATAATGATTTTTTTTTTCATAATCATTTTTTAAAATGTATTTTATATTGTCATTGTCATGACAAGATTAACTTTATTAATTAACATGAATACATTAAAGCAGTTTGAGTTATATTATTTTGGTTTGGTGTTTTTCAAAACAAAAAAGTACCTATCAGAATACTGTCAAGGAACTGAATCAATAAGCACTATTGTTAAGAGTAGTAGTTTCTATAAAATCTTATTGATACCGCCCAAAGATGGGTTATCATAGAAGTGTGGGGAAAGAAATTGTGAAATTATTGACATCCAATTAATTTGGGTGTCTGTACGAAAAGGTACCTATGTATCTACACTGCATTATTGATCATTTTAAAATGAAGTTGCCAAATACGCATCACTTGAGGTTAGTGATGAAAAGCGCTGTTAAAATAAATTGAAAGTTTCACTCCCTCTGTTTTCTTCCAGATACTCAGGCTGTACCAGCTCCTTGTCTTCAGAGAATCTCACATTGGTGTTTGTCCCCCCCTGCCTACTTAAGGTTGTGTGAATTAGTTTCTCCGCAATCATATCGATATTGAGGTTAATTTGAAATATATTGAGGTTAATTCAAATTACCTTACATCAAAAGGATTTGTACAAATGATTTGTTATGTATTAATTTAGCCCATTAAATTAATTTATTGGTTGAATATTGGTGAAATTTAAAAATGAAACCTTTATCATTTTTAAGTAATTAATTATTCAATTATAAATAATAGCATTAAAAAACTAATTAATTATTTTATTGTCGTATGTATGAATTCATTCATTTCTACAATTGAATCATTTGTCAATAAATATTAAAAATGTTTTAACATATACCTCAGGTCTGGAAGATATATCAAAATTTAATTGTGATTTAAATTTTGGCCTCTCTCAATCTTTAAAATATATTTGAAGAAAAATTATTAATGAATAAATCAAGTTGTGTTGAATTGTATTGCATTATATTGTGTAGAACAGAGATATTCAATTAAAAGTCACAGAGGTCCACGACTAAAATTTCTTCCAATTAAAAGGTCCGAACCAAAGTCCAACTTCCCTAGCTTATGTTCACATTTTTATATAGTTTCGATATTTAGTCATTTTCAACAGAGCGCACTTATATACTAAATATTTAGCAATGTTCCCATTAAACACCTTTGCCAGTCAAACAAATATAAGGCGTTTATTTTACATTTAAGAAAATGTGGCTCCAGGAATTTAAGGGTGCCACTTCCAGAAAAAACTGAAAAATATCTCCTGCAGAAATATATCAAGTGCTAATCATTGAGTTAACATCTTGTACCTTTTTTTCTTAAACCAAAGAGTTATCGGCCTAAAAAAACAGGAAGCCTAATTATCCAAGTAAAACAGGTCGACATGTTCAGTACACAATGAATAAAAATGGCTGTCCTCATGAAAAACTAATTCAAAATGAGCTTTGACACCACCTTTTCTTTAGAATATTTTTTAACTTCTCTTAATGAGAAAAATGAGTTTGTGACTGCCCTGCCAGTGACTTAAATTTGGGTTGGAACGGAGTCGGGGCCATTGGGATTTGGTAGATTATTTCACACATCTGGGCTTTGTGTTTTCCTACAAATAATGTTTGTGCAACCGCATTTAAGCACTCCTTCACAACTTCCCCATCACTGAATGTTTTTTTATGTCTCCCCAAAATCAATGATACATATAGTGAACATTCGTTTGCATGCCGCTGGGCTGGAAACAAAAATGTAAAAATCTGTTATACTGCACTCGAAGTTCGATGTTTTTACGTGCACTCACCTCAAACGTCAGCGGATAAATGTGCATAAAAGGGCGATGCTTTGTTTCGTAGTGGCGCTTCGCAATGTTGCAACGGTTTCGGAGCATATGATGCACACTGGTTTTGAATCGGCTGCAGCCAGAACAAAACTAAATTTCTCCGTCCATCTATTTATAACAAGACGCATCGACCTTGCTATTTTTTTAGCAAGGCAGACTGTCAGCAGCACTCTCTTCCGGTCTGCTGCGCGATTGGCAGTGGATAGTAAACAAAAGATTTGATTGGCTCAAATCAGTGACGCCTTTTCCGTATTAACTAGAATTGCAGCGTCGTTTGCGAATGCGCCCTGAAAAAAATTCATCATAGATTGGTCATGTGTCCGGTCCGAACCATCTGTCGGTCCGGATCCGGACCGCGGTCCGCCATTTGGTGATGCCTGGTGTAGAACAACGCAGTGAGTTTACTAGTTCCAGACGTTTTGAAAGTACCAAGCGTGTAGCGTATGTGATTCTGCAGTCCATGAGCATGCTGTTTCACGACATCCTAGTTGGATTCCAATTAAGTTAGGATGTTACGTTAAACGTAAATAAAAACAGAATAGATTCATTTGAAAATCAGTTCGAGCTATTCAGTATTTAATTGAATACAAAGACAAAGACAAGATATTTAATGTTCAAACTGGTAAACATTGTTTGTAGCAAATAATCGGAACCTTAGAATTTTATGGCTGCAAGATAGGATGGGTGCCAAAAAAGATTGATACAGTTGAGATTGCTCGTGAAACACCTGTTTGGAACATCCCACAGGTGAACAGGCTAAAAAGGGGCTTCCCCGAATTGCGCTCTCATTTAAAAGATGGGGCGATGTTCACATCTTTGTGAACAACTGAGAGAAAATAGTTCAACAGTTGAAGGACAAGGTTCATCAGCTTACAATTTCAAGGAATTTATTAGGAAAGGCTATCACCACATAGGTTCAGGAACACTACAGAAAACCCATGTAACTAAATACAGTTTGGCGCTGTAAGAGCAACTTCAAGTCTACTATGCAAAGCAAAAGCTATTTATCAACAACACCCTGGCCCTCAGCTCATCTAAGATTGACTGATGTAAATGTGGAAAAGTATTCTGTAGCCTGACCAGTCCACATTTCAAATTGTGTTTGGAAATTGGGGAGACTTTGTTCTCCGTGTCAAAGAGGAAAAGAACCATCTGGGCTGTGATCGACGCAAAGTCCAAAAGCCAGCATCTGTGATGGTATGGGGCTGTGCTAATAATGACATGTGTAACTTACACATCTGTGAAGGCCCCATTAATGCTGAAATGTACATACAGGTTTTGGAGATATATGAGCTGCCACCCAAGCAACGTCTTATTCATGGACTTAAGCCAGATGATGCAAAACCACATTCTGCACGTGCATGGCATCACAGTAAAAGAGTGTGGGTACTAGTCTGGCCAATCTTTATGCCATTATGAAGCGCAAAATATGACAATTTAGACCCCGGACTGTTAAACAGCTCAAAGCTGTACATCAAGCAATAATGGGAAAGAAATCCTCATACAAAGCTTCAGCAATTGGTGTCCTCAGTTCAAACATTTATTAAATGTTTAAAGAAAAGGTGAGGTAACACAGTGGAAAACATGACCCTGTTCCAGCTTTTTTTAACTTGTTGCAGCCGTAAAATACTAAGTTAATGATTTGCAACAAACAGCAAATTTTGTCTCAAATTTGTACGGTCCACAAGGTGAAATTCAGGGTCAAAGAAGAGGTGAAAATATCAACAACCTAAACGTACCCCAATCCTAAAATGAATAATTTCCAGGTAAACACTTTTCTTTTGAAAATTGACAAAGTAATTTCTGAGATATTGGGTTGTAAAGATTGACTTCCACGCCCGTTTTTGACGTGATCTGAAAAATTAGGCGGACCATATCTCCAAAAGCAATGGGTGCAGTGTTTTTGATAATTGCTGAAACTCACAGGTATAGTTACTTAATAAACCGTTTACGCACAGGGATAAATTATACAAATATAGATAATGTTCACAAATATTGTGGTTGTATAAAAAAATGAATCCATGTATGAACACTACATCCTATCGCCAAAATAACACTTTTTTAAAATACAATGTTAGCCTTTTTTCCCCAATTGTCAATGTCATGCTATAATCTAAAGTACCATATTTGTTGCTGTTTATTTACCAACCTGATGATATGTCAGCATGGTTCATGCTCTCATACCAGAAATAATAGAAAGCTTGTTTCTCTTGTAGATTCACAACTATGGATGAAGACCTAAAAGTACCTCACGATTCTGCCATGAATTCCAGTGTGTCATCTGTAGAGGATGTAAAAGACTCTCCACATTTCAAAGAGAGAACACGCCGAAGTCAAGTCAATCAAGGCACATCGCCTGTGAAGCAACGCGGTTCCACCAAGAGAGCCAATTGCAAAATGCAGCAAGGGGCAGTTTTTTCTGGAAACATATTGAGCTTTGGCTGCTCTGTGTGTAAGGATGATTCTACGTACAGTCCTAATGATCTCCTTAAACATTTTCGGGGGTCCCACGATGGAATTTTGCCGACTTACCCTTGTGATTTGTGTGGATTTGTCACAAATGAATTTGCAGCTCTTCAACGTCACCGGATTGAGCACAAAAATACGTTGGTCACATGTGAGCTCTGCTGTGATGGAATTCAATATTCACTGCTTTTGCTTACAAGACATTACATCATGTGTCACAGTCTTAATGGCAAATTTCATTGCGACTGGTGTGAGTTTACAACTGTGGATGCCGGGACATTCGTCCAACACATTCATCATCACAATGAGAGTCCCTGGAAATGTTCCAAGTGTCGACATATCAGCTTGAATGAAGTGGATTATCAAAAGCATCTAAACGCTCACACCATTTTGTTACCTTTTGTTTGTCAAATCTGTGGATACTGTGCAACAACCATCAATCAGCTTAAAAGACACACAGTCGCTGCTCACAAGACAGACAAGCATCCAAAAAACCAACAAGTTGATCCAAATGTATGGAAGACATTAGAAAATGGAGCTGCTGCAACAAATTCCTCTCCAAGTTGCCAAAATATACTTAAAAATGTCTCAGAGCTGCAAGAAACACAAAAGTTACCCAAATTAATTGGTATATCAGGGATCTTACCAAAGCAAAATGGAAGAATGAAATCCGAGATGTGTTCCGAGGAAGTCCAACAAACTGTTGATGAGACACCGGCTAAAAAGGACTCTAATCGGAACTCTATGACTGCGGAACAATCCTCACCAGTAATGTTGCTGGACAATGACAGCTGTGGCTCTCCAACCAATCCCAATCCACTGACAGTTCTAATGGTCAAAAATAAAATCTCTCTTCCCCCAAACTGTACAACCAAAGTGATGGGATTTAAGATGGTCGATGGGAAAAAGCATCTAGTCCTCAAAGTAATACCAGTAGCAAAGCAAAACATGTGCACTCAAGACAATTTATCAGTAGACGATTTGGACTCTTCAGCCACGAGGTCTGCATTTTTCAAAAGTGAAGTTCTTGTTGAGAATGGGGAATCATCTGCTAGTACGAGCTCCACATCAGATTGCTTAGCCGTTCGACCAGGAGGTGGATCTTGCATACAAACAGAAGATATAATGGCAGTTAAAGTCAAGGTTGAAGAGGAAGAAACGGCAGTTTTCACTCTCGAGTCTCCTCTTCATGGTGATGATTTGGGGTGGAAAGGTGGTCATTCTGCAAATGGGTCTTCAACTGCAGAGACATATCCACTCGATCCGATTGGGAGACAAAGTTCCCCAAGCCCCACAGCTTGCTCAGAATTGAATCTGTTGAAAAGCAAAGACATCTTGGAAAAATCTGAGATGGTCTCTGAAAATGGACCTGAAGTGTCTGATGTTGTGGCTGACACATTCACGGATAACCCTTTATATGTTTCTCAGGAGGCATTGCAGAGTAATTCTACATGCAAAAGTAGTGTGGAGAATTGTGGAGTAGATGGGAGGATAACGTTAACCAGAAAAGCAAACATTTGCGACGAACGCAAAGAGACTACCTCTCATAATTCGACTGAAATTGCTGACCAATTTTCCCAAAGCTCTTCAGAAAGTAGAGAGAGTACGAGAGCTGGGTTTGAGTACCATCATAAACATTCAACAAATTTGTCTCCTCCAGCAGAGATTTCCTCATCTGCTTCATTTAAAGAAAATGCCAGAACAGCACATAGTTCTTTAAACCACAAAGTATTCGCTTTTCACAATTATTCCAAAGAAGCGTTTGATAGTTCACCCAGAACATATCAACAAATTGATGATGGTTTGCCTGAACATATCACAGGCACAGAAATGCATAGCATAGCGTCTGATTTCAATCTGTCATTATCTAATTCTTCAAGCCCTTTAAATGATGATGACTGTGCTGAAACAGATGATGAAAACCCAGAGTCAGTGCTGAAAGATTTTAATGTTATAAAAATCGAAGAGGACTTCATTCCTGTATCTGCAGATCCAGCAGATAAAAAAAGTATTTCATCTTTTCTGGGCAGTTTTGTAGAACAGCACTCGGATGAAATAATTACACAACAACTCCATAAGGAAAGAACTGAATCTTTTCATTCAAACTTTGAATCTTCTAATCAAACAAACACCATTGTACGTCTTCAAGCGCAAGATGAAAACCAGCAAATGGTCTTGAAGACTAATGAGAATACTTGTACCACGCCCATGCAGGTCAAGCCCACTCCAGGTTTTAAGCTTATTACCAATTGTGAAAATCCTCAAATCAATGTCTGTTACAGGAAGTCTGGGTTTGAAACCTCAAGCAATCCTACTGCTGTGAGCATTCCTCTAAAAGATACCAATATAGGAACAGCTAATGACAAAATTACTAAAGTATTTTCTTCTCTTCAAAGTGGTGTTAGTGCCTCTCCACACCATTTCCTTATCAACAGCCCGAATTTAAAAGGTCCTGTATTCCTATCTAGTGGATCTTCTAATAATCCTACAGACAAAGTGGCAAAGACACATCCAACGTGCTACTTGTTGCCTAGGTCAATTCCATTTGTTCAAGCTCAGAGCAGCTCTGCCCTCAAGCTAGCAAGTCCAAAACTCTCACAGACCTCCAGACCTGTTTTGGCCATGCCTGTGAGCTCGACAGACAAACCTGGCAATTTGCAGACTGGTCGCCAAACATTTTTGCTGCGGTACATTTCTCCACCCAAGTCGAGTGTGCTTCTCAATAATCTAGTAATAAAACCCACCACTCAGTCTTTCGACACCAGAGAAAAAAAAGGAAACAAAGTTGTATTTAAAATTGTCAGCCCGACCACAAGTCTGCTTAAAGGTGGCTCACCTTCCTCAAGTTGTCAACCTTTACTTTTGGCCACCTCGCCTCCAACCCAGTGTTTTCTTATGTCTTCAAACAAAACGAATGCCAATGCTTCCAACAACCTGAAGATCATTACCAGGCAGAATCCAGCACAAAGCGCTGTCGGGAAATCAGCACCTCACTTGACCCCTAAGATAAAACTCGGCGAAGCAGATAGGCCGCAACTAGCCCCAAGACCAATTCGACCTCCAAGTCAAAGAAAACTGCGCAGGAAAGTGTTGTTTGATGAGCTTCCAACAACGGCGCATAAAGCCAGAAAGCTCACAAACAAAGTACAGACAGAGAAAGATAAAACAGTGTTTTGGAGTCCGATAGCAAAAAAAGTTGAAAGAACCTTGAGACTTGCCCCACACAACTGTCTACAGCAAATTAAATGCCCCCGTAGAAACCAACCTGTCGTGGTGCTTAATCATCCAGACGCTGATATTCCTGAAGTGGCCAATATTATGAAGGTAATAAATCGACACAGGGGTGCTGTTGCCAAGGTGTCACTGTCGCAGAAAACGGTTCAAGCGCTCGCTGAGCTTGGCACCCTAGGAGGGGAGATCTTGACTGAAGGTGTACTGCTGCAAAGCAGTGAGCCAAGCCCACGAGCAATTCAGAGTACTGTCCGAGAGCGTTTCCTTCTCAAACTGAAGCTAAGGAAAAAGAACAAAAAAAAGTATGAAGTTGTGGAACCACGATCAGGAAGTAGACACAAGACTGTGGTGTTTGACTGCTGGTTCTGTGGTCGGGTTTTTAACAATCAAGAACATTGGATTGGCCACGGCCAGCGACATCTCATGGAAGCAACGAGAGACTGGAATAAATTGTAAATGTTTTCCAATACCTTTTTGTATGTATAAACAGGTCTATGAGAGGAAATCAAAGGGTTACAGTTGTATATTTTTATCACCTTTCACTCTGTTTAATTTTCCTCTTGTAAATGCATTTTTTATTTGTTATGGATATTTTATTGGTGCTTTTTCTGTAAAATTAGATTGAGTGAGTTCAGTCATGCTCAGGTCTTTGAACTGAGTGTCATACACTGTAATTGATGAAGATGTGGAAAAAGCACAGACTTTATAAAACGTGCATAAACTAATTTCTCATTTTAAATGTTTTTTCATGTTTTATTTTTTGCATGTTGTTTAATTACTTTGATTTAATTTGGCATTTTTTTGACATTACGTCACACTTGGTCTTTAAGGTAAGCTGTTTTAAGACGAACATTTAATTTGCAGATGTTGCACACTTGAGTACAATGACGGTAAAGAGATTTCTGATTGTGATTCTGATTTTTCATCCGTGTCTTGCTCAGCAAGCTGTGATTGTCGGGGGACTGTGCGTTCAGCTCACAGCTTTTTACTATCCGTTTATCCAGCTCGACTCTGACTAAACGAAGGGCACCTTTGAATAGCATTATGATTTTCCAGACAGAACGTTGTTCTAAAGTGACGGTCCTTTATTAATGTTGACGAGACTGACAGATACAACAAGGGTAGATGGATGCTGGATCATCGCAGCCAATCAGCTCGTGGGATAAATCCACTCAGGCGATCTCACAGCCAGGAACCAATCACAGGCTTTGTATGAGTGCTTGAGAGTATGCAAGAAGCCTCACAGCCTCAACTCTCCAAAACAACCTTCCGCAACTTGGCTATATTTTTATTTACTATTTTTTTAATTATTTTTTTGGGAAGGGGGGGGTCGCAAAAAGATATGGTGTTCTCCAAATGGATGCACAATTAAGGTTTCAGCTGATTGGTCAAAATTGGTAAACAAGTATACAATTCCATATGCATCAATTGTCTTTTGCATTCCGTAATTTAAATTATGCCTCCTGTATGGGTGGAAAATATCCCCCCCCCCCAAAAAAAAAATGTGATAAAAGCACTCTTTTGAAGTCTTCAACATGACAATGTTCTAAATAATACCTCTTAAGAAGAAAACCCAGCTTTAAGAAAATATTTCTTAATATCTTTTGATTGTAATTATGTAAATAATGAAACAGTCGCACGAGGATATTAATTTTACAAAGAAAAATCGTCACTTTAATTTTTTTTCCCCCTCATAATTGTCTTCTCCATCCTGTTTTCTCAGGTCTAACAGTCAGTCAACTTTGCACATAAACTCTCTCACACTGCTTTTTATGTCTTTGTGACCATATGTGAGCATTGAAATGTCTGACCGGCATTTTTATTAGATACTGAAATATGCAGGTGCAAGCTTTTGACATTACTTGTCATCATTTTCCTCAGGTCCGAATCATAATCGTAGCACACTTCTATGTGTAGTGACTTAAACCACAGCGGTGAAACACAAACGAAGGAAAGGATGTCATTTTTGTGCATGTTTCATTTTAAAAAAAAGTAGCAAGAAATGTCAATGAAATTCAGGCGTCTCAAACTTCTTGTCCTCGTGGGCCGATATCCGGCATGTTTTTGGAGTTTCCCACCTACAGCAGGAGGAAACATATAAAACCTTGAGGACCAGAGATTGAGACACCTGGACTCTAATTAAACTAATTGGTCCCATGAAAAACAATTAGAAGCCGGACATTTTCATGAAGTGATTAAAAATAAATAAATATAAAACGGGACATACATATGCAAAATAGGATGTTTGTTTGGTCTCCCTATGGTGAGCCTGGTTGCGACCGTAGTTTGTATACA